>NC_048312.1:25828837-25927127 GCF_013100865.1 Trachemys scripta elegans | reverse complement strand
TAATTAAGGGGTTTTTTATATAGCGCTTTTATCCAAAGCGCTTTACAATAGTTAGCTAACCGTACAAACAACATTTGGAAAGATCATTATGTGGTCCGCTGAGACCCGCAGCAATGTTCAAGTGGTCCATTGAAAAAAAAGTTTGAGAACCACTGCAGTAGCATTCTAAAACCATGCGTTAGAGGCCGTGATGCTATTCTTCATGCAGTTAGAGCCAGGAGTTTCCCAAGTCTGAGCAGTGGCAGCCCACAATACAGAGAAAATGAATGTTAAGGGCTTGCATACACAAACAATTAGTCGACGGCAAGCTGGGATATGAATCTATACTGCACTAGCCTGCCACGGACCAACGGTCCATGTGGATCCCGCTGCTGCTCGTTAGCCGCTTGTTAAGTGCACTTCAGTCTAGCCCTTTTTCAAAAGACTAGATGGAAGCCCATTAAGGACTCATTGTCTGGATAGTGATTTGGAAGGCCCAAAGAGTTCAAGGTGTTTATAAACTTTTTGACTTTCCAACAGTAGATAGTAATAGGCAGGCCCGTGTTTATTTTTAAACAGGGCTCTGGTTTTATTTATTTACTTGTTAAACAGCCGAAAGCATTTGTTCAAATTGAAAGTGTATGGATTGAACACAAGAAAGAGTAATAAATTCAAAACAAGCATTTATATTGAAATTGTGATGGAGTGATTATGCAAAACAAACTTAGTCAGACCTGATCAAAGTCTCTCTCCTTCTGTAGTCAAAATATTAGAGTTTATTTTTAAAGCAACCTTTGATGGAAAGGAGAAGGTTAATTTTACTCTCACTTCCTTATCCAGTTCTTACCAGACAGACAAGGTGGAGGAGAGACAGGGTGAAATATGGCTTTTGTTGAAGTTTTTGGAACACCCGACTGCTGGTTAGTTACAAGTGGATGCTTTGGCTGGCAAGTGGACCATGACACCCGATGCTTGGACCCTGGTTAGTTAAGATCTGGTCAGGGCTGTCATCTGGTTAGAGCATTTCTCCTTACACAAGGCAGGTTTGGATGGATGCAATATAATTGACTTAATGATTTGATGAAAAGTCAAGAAAAAGAGAACTTCCACTATGTTACAGCATCTGTGAACCCCCAGCACTAAGACACGCCTGCATCACCTCTGCCAGATCACAGAACCTGGGAACCCCCAGGACTGAGACATCCCTACATCCCCTCGGCTAGATCACAGCACCTGGGATTTTGCCATTGACTCACCTCAAACCAATGTCCACTGATTTTGGGCATCCACCTTGAGACACCTTTCAAAGAACCCTAGGGTTAGAAGTAGGGTGCCTTTACGTGCCGGTTTGGCTGGGACAGTCCTTTTTTTAAGCCCTGTCCTGGCAGTCCTGCCTTTTTGGGCAGAAGTGGGCGTTTGTCCCATTTACTCTTGCCCACTTGATTGGGAATTTTTTTGCTGAGCACCTGCGGCTCTGGTTGACTTCAGCTGGAGTTTTGGGTGCTCAGTTGCTCGGAAAATCAGGACTTAAGGCCAGATTTTGAAATGTATTTAGACTCCTAATGATGCAGATCAGTGCCTAGCGGGAATCTCAAAAGCACCTGGGCCCTAGGTGCTTTTGCATCTTTAGGTATCTAAATACCTTTAAAAATCTGGCCCTTCTCAGGTGGGGCACTCAAAACTATGGGCCACTTTTGAAAACATTGGTCTTAACCTCCTATGCCTCAGTTTTCTCTCAGTAGACCTAGGGCCCCGCAGGGAGGTTGGCCTGTGAGTTCATTAATAAATATTCCTAAGATGCTAGGAGATCTTTTTAAATGCAGGCAAATGCAGCAGGTCTGAATGGAGGGCATCCAATCTGGAGAGGTGAAGAGAGAGGAAGGCATCCTGCCCCTAGCACATCAGGGATAACTCATGTACCACATCCCCCGGGTCCCCTCCATAACGTTCCTAGCAGAACTTCATTCCCCAGATACAAAGCACAGCAGCGTTTCATGGTAGCAAACAAACACCATGGGCATGATTCTCCAGTGCCTTGAGTCTTGTGCAATCATTTAAGCCAGTGGGTGCAAAACACCATGGTATCAGAGCAGTCGCATTTTATATCCACTTTGCACTTGCCTTGCACGGGTGAAAGTGACTGCATGAGGTGCAGGACAGCGATGAATTAGGCCCTGTAGCTTTCAGCGCTGCAGTAGCTTTTGGGGCTATGACAGTAGAAACTGACACGATAGATGACCAGACTCCAATGCGTGATCTTCTAGCTCTTTGGCAAACTTGCCTTTTTTTGCTATAAATGATACATCTTTTCTTTGCCCTATTACATTACAAATACGCTGGAAATCTTCGCTTGTGCCAGGTTGTTACTGTAAGCAGTTTGAATGACATCTAGTGGTGAGCTGATGTCAGGGGAGGGCCCTGAAGACATCTTGGGGAGTGGCCAGCAGGGCGGTTGGCGGAGAGGGCCGGAGCAGAGCGCCGCAGAGAGGCGCAGCAGTGATCTCTTGGGGCGATGAGCGACTGCCCGAGCAGCGGAGTGTGTAAGGTGCCTCCTTACCAGGACCGGCTCCAGGGTTTTTTCTGCCCCAAGCGGCGGGGGGGAAAGCCACGATCGCAGTTGCGATCGGCAGCACTCCGGCGGCAGCTCCACCGCGCCGCTTTCTTCTTCGGCAGGAATTCGGCGGCAGGTGCTTCCTTCCGAGAGGGACCCGCCGAACAGCCCAACGTGCCGCCCCAAGCACCTGCTTGCTGGGCTGGTGCCTGGACCCAACCCTGCTCCTTACACGCCCCCTTCCACACGGGGGGGGAGGTGAACTCTGCGGATGAACCTCTGAACTCTGGGGCTGCACTGGCCAAGGACAGCAACTATGAGTGGGGTGCAGAGAAGGGACGGGCAGGGACCTGGAGAGGAGAGAGGGAGGGGGTGGGTGGGAACTGGGGAGGGGAGCAAGTTGGGGCTTGCAGGGCTGCTGTGGGCCTCTCACCCGGCCCCGGAGCTCCCTGCTGCCAGCAGGGGGGAGAGAGAAGCCCCTTCCCCAGAGCTAGCTGTTGCCAGCAGAGAGAGGGCTGGGGGGAGTCCTCTGGCCCCAGCCCCCGGGCAGGCTGCCTGCACCCCAAACTCATCCTTGGCCCCACCTCAGAGCCCGCACCCATAGCCAGAGCCCTCACCCTCCCCCCCGCATCCCGATCCTCTGCCTCAGCCCTGAGCCCTGTCCTGCACCCTGAACCCCGCATCCCCAGCTCCATCCTAGAGCCCTCACCCCCACACCCCATCCTCTGCCCTACCCTGGGCCACTTCCCACACGCCAAACCCCTCGGCCCCACCCCACGTGGCTCTCACATTGAAGGTTTTTTGCCAAAGTGGCCCCCACTTCAAAAATAGTGACGAGCACTGCCCTAGACAGCGAACCTGGCTCTTGCTACTGCTGCCTCCACCTGGCGGAAGGGTTAGTTTTCCATCTAGGTGTCTTGGTGATTTTACTTCCCCAGGATTGCTTCCAGCTGCCTGTTTTGGTAGTGCCCATTACTGTAGTCACTACACACTCTCATTCCACTGAAGAAAACCAGTATCTACATCAATAAACAATTTAAATACCTCCAGCAGCGATGCCCCTCGTGACCCGAAGAGGGAGCTCTTTGCTTGTCTAATGCCCTAAGATTCAAAATATGATGCGCAACAGCGAGTCTTGAAATTGAGGAGTGATTGAGCCGGAGACAGGGAGGAAGGGTGCTGGACATTCACAGGTGTGGTTTGCTCTGATGTTAGTCTGATGGGAGCACCTGGGCCTGGCTGTGTTGTGGGGTGTTTAGACCTGTGGTGGGACCATTGTTGGTAGTTCTACACCCAAAGAATGGTGCACCATTTGCCCTTACACACGCTGGGGACATTTGCCAAGCTCTTCTGGCCAGTTCCCTGGCTCTGTGCCACCTGTGCTCTCCCCTATACCCAGGGAATCCCTGAGCAGCTGCCTACAGCTGCTTTGCGCTACTGGCGCTGCAACAGGGAAACCCCCAAACTAACCAAAGAGCCAAGTGACTCCCCCCAGCCCCATCCGGAAAAGACCTAGGGGCTGATTCTGATCTCAGGCCAGCTAAACTCCACTCCTGACTCCTCACCTTAGAGACCAGTTGGGCTTGTGTTCTCTAGGCATAGGGTCCAGAGGGTGGGGGTAGGGTGGCAGGTGACCCGTTTTCTACTGGAAAGTCTGGTCAAAAAGGGGACCTGACAGTGTCCAGTCAGATCTACTGACCGGACAGCCAACGTCCAGTTACTGCGGACAGAGGAGGTGGGGAGGCACCGGGTCATCACCCGCACCAGGCCCTACTCAGCCGGGGCCACCTCCGGTCTGCCCTGGGCAGCTGCAGCTCCCAGCCTGGCTCCGCAGGCGAGTCCCTCCCGACCCAGGCACAGAGGGGGTGGAAGGGGAAAAGCAGGGAGTGACCGGGGGAGAGGGGAAGAGAAGCGAACGGTGGAGCAGGGCTTTGGTGGAAGACGCAGGGCAGGGCCTCAGAGAAAGGAGCAGGGGAGGTTCTGGCACTTCTGCTGGAGTGTCCGGTTTTTAAATATTATAAAGTTGGCAACCCTAGGTGGGCTATAGCTAGGCATAGTGGGGTGAAGCTGAGCAAAGGGGAAGTCAGATGGACTAGCGCCAAAGGAAGGATGGCACAGTGGTTAGGGCCCCTAACCTGGGATTTGGGATATCTGGGTTCATGTCCCTGCTCCCCCATGACTTCCTTTGTGACCTGAGGCAAATCACTTAGCCTTTCTGTGCCTCAGTTTCCCCATCTGTACACTGGGGAGAATAGTCCTGTTCTCTCCCACAGAGCATCTGAGCACCTCCCAACACCTATCATTTAACGGGGACCAGAGACGTATCACAGACCGACTGGCGTGCTGACGGTGAGCTCTGTGAGATGTTGGAACAATCTTCCTGCATTCAGCTGCTGGGGCTGGAGAAAGTACTGGGAAATATACAGCAAGGGGCCAGTCCTACCCTGGCTGGCTAGACCTTCTCCACAGCTGACAGCTCCGATGTTCCTGAGCTTACTAGCCTACTACCGGTACAGTACGTGCAGCCAGACCCTGTTCCTTTAGAAGTGTTCCTTGGCAGAACGGATATTTGTTTGCTGCATGTGTCAGCAAGCAGCACCCCGTCACGTTCCCTTCCGAGCTGGTGGGGGAGGGGTCCCATCTGTGGGGTAATGCTCAGCCTGGTCCTCCGCGGGTGTAAGTGAGCGCGGCTCCATTGACTCTGGGGATTGACCTCAGCTGAGGAGCCGGCCCCAGCTCCGGGTCAGTCCTTTAAGACCAAATTTAGGGATTGGGGATGAGTCTCTCCACGTTTTGGGGTCCAATTTGACACCCCAGAAGGTGCTGAGCACCCCCCCCCCGAGAACCAGACTCCATTCAGCTGTTTCAAATGTGGCGCCCAAACCCCCGAGTCACGGTCAGGAGTCAACAGGGTCTGCACAGCTTGCAGCAAGCGACGCCTGGCAAATCAGGGAAGTCCTCTATACCCAGAGGCCATGTAGCATGGGCAGGGGCCATGCCTGCTTCCTCCCGGGGACAATCCAGCCTTCCTAGCACCCAGATAGTGCTGCCAAATGCGGAATCAGGTCATCTTCCCCTTTATCTAGCCTGGTACAGAGCCACCCCCTGCCACTCCCCATTTAACAGTGATCTCCCCCCCACCCAAAAAAAACCCTCCCTCCAGGGAGGCACTTCGCACTACTGGCCCCATGACCTTTCCCCACCTCTCCAGCCTAGGAGGCTGGGGCAGGCAGAAGGATGCACCTGGCGTGATGCCCTGTCGCTGGGTGACAGCTTTCCTAGGGGGCCTGAGAGCTGCGGGAACGGGCCCCTATGTGGCTGCAGCTGCAGGCACAGGCAAGGGAAGGCAGCAGCCCTAGATAAAGGGTGGGTGATTCCCGCCCTGGCCTTCCCCTGCACTCTTCCTTCCGCTTCTTAGAGCCCCCTTGCTTGTCCCCTGGCTGGCAGCATGGGCATCCATGTCTCAGGGGGCTTGGCTATGAGGAAAGGATGATACCCGTGCTCAAATAACTGTATTGGCAAACAGAGCCCAGCCTTCCCCATGGAGCAGTCTCTGGGCAGTGTCATGGGGCCAGCCACCCGGTCTCCCTCCCTAGCCCCACCTCACTGCCTTTCCCTTCACGGGGCTGTCGGACCCATCACTCGGAATGGGGGCTCACACTGATGCTGGCATGTCCAGACCGTGTCCTTGCCTCCCCAAGCCGCCGTGGGTCCCTGGAGGCCCAGAGCAGCCCCTGCCATCTCTGTATGGAGAGACCGCTCGGCCCAATGACCAGATGGGCTCTCACGAACAGGGATGGATTCAGGAAGGCACCTCGATATTAGACAGTAATTCCATGGCCTTTAACCTGACAAAGGCCCCAGCTCCTCAGCTGGTGGAAATCGGCATCGGCGTCGTGGTGTGGTGATGTCACAATGCCTGCAATGGAGTGGTGCCGATTTATGCTAGCAGCCCAGGCTGTATCCCTACAGGGATGCAAATGACCAGCCACTTCTCTCCCTTCGCAGCTGCCCAGGGGACGTTCAGGGAGATGGAGTGTACTTAACCAACCTGGAATTGGGCCCAGACACCTGGGATGACTCCCTGACTCCCGTGAAAAGTACCAGGGGATCTTTAACATCCGCAAGGGGGCCCTGGCCTCCATTTTCTCTCTCTCGTCCAAAAGCCCATAACGACGACACCCTGCATTCCTAGCGCCAAGCCTTTAAAAAGAATGGGTGGCCTCAAATATCATGAGATTGTTTTTTAATTTGCTTTCTGGACCTTGAGGTTACACTTCGGTCATGTTTTCAAAGCTTTTCTCTAAAATCACACAGGCTAGAACCTGCATTCATTTTAAAAAGTTAGAGATCCTCACTGACTCCCCTGACTCTGGGAGCTGGGGCTTTAAGACAGACAACAAACATGAGCTAATAGTAGGGTGACCAGACAGCAAATGTGAAAAATCGGGCCGGGGTGTGTGTGTGTGTAATAGGAGCCTATATAAGAAAAAGACCCCAAAATCAGGACTGTCCCTATAAAATCAGGACATCTGGTCACCCTAGCTAATAGCCACTGCTGGACCTATTCTAGATTTTTTTTAACCCAGTTATACTTTTGGCCTTCACAACATCCCCAGCAACGAGTTCCACAGGTTGACTGTGCGTCGTGCGAAGAAGTATTTCCTTATGTTTGTTTTAAACCTGCTGCCTATTAATTTCATTGGGTGACTCCCAGTTCTTGTGTTATGTGAAGGGGTAAATAACACTTCCCTGTTCACATAGAATATCAGAGTTGGAAGGGATCTCAAGAGGTCATCTAGTCCAACCCCCTGCTCAAAGCAGGACCAATTCCCAGCTAAATCATCCCAGCCAGGGCTTTGTCAAGCCGGGCCTTAAAAACCTCCAAGGAAGGAGACTCCACCACCTCCCTAGGTAACGCATTCCAGTGTTTCACCACCCTCCTAGTGAAATAGTTTTTCCTGATATCCAACCTGGACCTCCCCCACCGCAACTTGAGACCATTGCTCCTTGTTCTGTCGTCTGCCACCACTGAGAACAGCCGAGCTCCATCCTCTTTGGAACCCCCCTTCAGGTAGTTGAAGGCTGCTATCAAATCCCCCCCTCATTCTTCTCTTCTGGAGACTAAACAATCCCAGTTCCCTCAGCCTCTCCTCATAAGTCATGTGCTCCAGACCCCTAATCATTTTTGTTGCCCTCCGCTGGACTCTTTCCAATTTTTCCACATCCTTCTTGTAGTGTGGGGCCCAAAACTGGACACAGTATTCCAGATGAGGCCTCACCAATGTCGAATAAAGGGGAACGATCACGTCCCTCGATCTGCTGGCAATGCCCCTACTTATACAGCCCAAAATGCCGTTAGCCTTCTTGGCAACAAGAGCACACTGTTGACTCATATCCAGCTTCTCGTCCACTGTGACCCCTAGGTCCTTTTCTGCAGAACTGCTACCTAGCCATTCGGTCCCTCGTCTGTAGCAGTGCATGGGATTCTTCCGTCCTAAGTGCAGGACTCTGCACTTGTCCTTGTTGAACCTCATCAGGTTTTTTTCGGCCCAATCTTCTAATTTGTCTAGGTCCCTCTGTATCCGATCCCTACCCTCTAGTGTATCTACCACGCCTCCTAGTTTAGTGTCATCTGCAAACTTGCTGAGAGTGCAGTCCACACCATCCTCCAGATCATTAATAAAGATATTAAACAAAACCGGCCCCAGGACCGACCCTTGGGGCACTCCGCTTGAAACCGGCTGCCAACTAGACATGGAGCCATTGATCACTACCCGTTGAGCCCGATGATCTAGCCAGCTTTCTATCCACCTTACAGTCCATTCATCCAGCCCATACTTCTTTAACTTGGCGGCAAGAATACTGTGGGAGACCGTATCAAAAGCTTTGCTAAAGTCAAGGAATAACACATCCACTGCTTTCCCCTCATCCACAGAGCCAGTTATCTCATCATAGAAGGCAATTAGGTTAGTCAGGCACGACTTCCCCTTCGTGAATCCATGCTGACTGTTCCTGATCACTTTCCTCTCCTCTAAATGTTTCATAATTGATTCCTTGAGGACCTGCTCCATGATTTTTCCAGGGACTGAGGTGAGGCTGACTGGCCTGTAGTTCCCCGGATCCTCCTTCTTCCCTTTTTTAAAGATGGGCACTACATTAGCCTTTTTCCAGTCATCCGGGACCTCCCCCGATCGCCATGAGTTTTCAAAAATAATGGCTAATGGCTCTGCAATCTCACCCGCCAACTCCTTTAGCACCCTCGGATGCAGCGCATCCGGCCCCATGGACTTGTACACGTCCAGTTTTTCTAAATAGTCCCGAACCACTTCTTTCTCCACATTGTCCACAGCGTTCGTGATTTTATAGACCTCTATCATATCCCCCTCTGTTACCGCTTCTAAACTGAAGAGTCTCAGTCCTTTTAATCTCTCCTCCAGTGGAAACTGTTCCATACCCCTAATCATTTTTGTAGCTCCTCTCTATATCTTTTCCAATTATAATATATATTTTTTGAGATGGGGCAACCAGAACTGCACCCCATATTCAAGGTGTGGGTGTACCCTGGATTTATAGAGTGCCAGGATGATATTTTCTGTCTTCTCTTTCCTAGTAGTTCTTAACATTGTTCGATGTTTTGACTGCCGCTGCACGTTGAGTGGATGTTTTCAGAGAACTATCCACAATGACTCCAAGATCTCGGTCTTGAGTGGTAACAGCTAATTTAGATCCCATCGTTTTATATGTATAGTGGGGGTTATATTGTCACCCAGTTTCGTGGGGTCTCTGAATAAGGAGGGTGTTAGCCACGACTCCCACCTACTGTAGGAGCTCAGATACCATGGTGATGAGTTAGGTTGGCACAAAGGGGATCTAGGGCAGTATGACAGGGTGTTCTACTCACCGCAGGTATGGGGCCTCCTCCTGTCGGGCCAGTGAACGCCAGCCAGGGCAAGGCCCCAAAGTCACCCAGGGAGTTCACCTATAAGCGGGAGGTTCTGTAGTGCATCGGACGCCAACGAAGAGCCGTTCCGTCCCAGCCCAGCAACGGGGGGGGGGGGGGGGACACGCGCTGATACCACACCCTGCCAAGCTCTTTGCTTCTCAGAGTGCTTGGCAAAGGCGGGTGAGGATCACGATCCCCATTTTACAGCTGGGGAAACTGAGGCACTGCAAGGGGCAGTGACTTGCTTGAGAGCCTACACCGGGCCCGTGGCAGAGCTGGGATGAGAACTCACCTCTCCGAAGGATGTCCTCGGGGGGCCAGATTTTCAAAAGGGCTCAGCTCTCTAAATAAATGAGCAGATTTTCAAGAGAAGCGAGGAGCTGATCCCCTTTGAGAAATCAGGCTCCAGGCGTGGATACCGAGCACTTGGAAGTCTGGGCCCGCTGTCACCCAGAAAGTTTGTTCTTTAACCCTTTCCTTGTTGCAGGACACGCCCAGGACAACTGGAAGTGTGGCAGGTGCACCATGGGTAGGCCAGGCACCCACCAGCCTGCGAATGGAGGTGGAATGAACTCTGCTCCAGGGATCAAATCTAGCATCCAGGAAGGGGTTAAACAGACTGTTTTTTGAAGCAGGCATTTACTGTAGAGACGTGTGTCTTTTAGCGGGTCTGGTCCCTTACAGTCCTTTAAATAGGCTCCACCGAGGACCCTTGGGATTCCCAGAAAGTGCACAAGCAGCTGCGTCTTTGCTCTCCCGCTTCCCCCCATCATCTCCGTGATGGTGGCCATCAGATCAGCACAACCAGGGCCTCTAATGGACTGGTTAGCCACAGCTCTGGCTGTTCCTCTCCTGCCTTCTTGATTCCCTGGACCTCTCTCTGTCACGGCCATCAAGAAGCAGGGGGTTGGGGAGGGGGGTGAATGGTGACACCGAATTGCGCTTCGAACAGGAGAGGGGAAAAGAGGGCTATTAACAAGATGGTCCTTCTGTACGTTCAACTCGAACTGTCACAAAGCATTAGGCGGCCTGCTCATCGGAGGAGCTGGACAGGGAATGGCACAGCGCAAAAGAGCAGGGGTCACCTTGCTGTTAAATAGTATTATGGGCTGCCTGCAGCCGAGCGGCTGAACTTTCAAAACCACCTTCGGAACGGGAGCCTGAGAGTCTTGGGGCCATTTTGCAGCAGGGGGATGGTGGGTCTGCGATTCTCCCCCGGGTGGTTAACACACCCGGAGAAAAAAGGACGTATGCTTTTCAATTTGGTCCTTGAAGTTTAGCCTGCAGGAATCAGGGTGAAAGAAAGGTCGATCCTTTAATAAGACAGGCAGATACTGCAGCTCCTATGTACAACTAGGTAGGGACGTATAGGGAAGTCACGGCCTGATTCAAAGCCCGTTGACATCTGTGGAAAGACTCTTCTATGGGCTTTTTGACTCTAAGTACATAGCAGCTAGGAGGTGGAATCCTGTAACCAGCTGGTAGATCCCATGGGAGGCCATGAATCCCAGCCTGTCTGGCAAGATTGGGGAGCCAGAAAGGCTATGATCAGCCGGCTCCTGCAGAAGCCGAGATCCTGGAGGTAGGAGGGACACTGGCTGCAACTCCTGCACTGAGACAACTTGTAGAACTTTGCTCATCAGAGATGCAGAGTTTTCCAGGCTTTGTAACTGCTCGTCCACGACTGGAAGGATGGACGCAGCCCCAGGGGAACCTTCATGCTTGTCTGATCAGGAGCAACTTGTCTGGAGCTGGACGCTGGTGAAGGTGAACAGGGAAGGTAAGACCCCAAGGGAAGCTCCGGTGAGTGCCCCTGCTGAGTCACCAAGACGGTTCTGTGTCAGGCGGTCTCATGCCACTCCTTTCCCTGGCAACAAGTAGATAGCCAGAGCTCTGAGAGGCACCCTATAGCAGCTCCATGCCAGGAGTAGGGATGGAGAACCAGCGAGTGGATCAGTACCACTTGGATCAGTAGGGAGTTAATACTAGAGCTTAACTGTTGTCCCTTTCTGTCCCCCAAGGACCCACAAGCAGGAGACCATTTAACAAGGTGTTGGGAGCAGATCCACAACAAGTCAATTTCCCTCCCCAAGTGACCGGAGCCGGTTTCTTCCAGACCGGATGAAGCTTTAATGAACTCACTTGCATTCGCACATGCATCACCGCCCCGTGTCAAGCCTGCCGGAGTGGACAGCACTTCCCCTTAGTGGATGAGTCAATGAAGCTCTTTCCTAGCTCATTGAGGAGAGCCCTGTATTTCTGGGGGCCAATGGCTGTGTGGGATCTGTACCTGACGCCCCCTCGCTGTGGTTAATTCATGTCCCCAGGGTTAGTGTATGTTCACAGGCAAGAGCTGCTACAGTGGCCGTGACAATCTCCTCTCTACAAAGGCGAGGGGCTGAGTATATTCCAGAGTCCATGCCAGAGGGAGCCTGGGGATCTGTATTCTAGTTCCTCCTCTGCCTTTTCCCAGCAGGTTGGCCTCTTGTCTGGGCCTCTGTTTTCTGGCCGGGAGCGACAGCCTTTGCTCACACAGAGGCACCTGACAATCAGCTAGTCTGGAAGGTGGTTCACTGATTCAGCATTGCTTAATATGCTAGGCACACAGAGCGTGTGTGTGTGTGTGTGTGTGTGTGTGTGTGTGTGTGTGTGTGGGGAGAGTTGCCCTCCCAGTGCCACATTATATCCCCCCCTGACATGATGACATGGCAATGGAATTCCAGCACTTCAGAGAACGCCCCCACTTTCTGCCTCAGTGAAGCCATGCACAAGATCTGCATGTTTAACAAACCCCGGCGACCTCCATACAAACACCATGGAAGGATCAAAGCTGGGGCATTCAGCCCCAAAAGCACAGGTCCTTAACACCGAAACTAAAGGAATAACTCCCTCAGGTCTGACTAAGTAACAGGCTGTTACAGTTACTAGCTGAACCACTAGAGGGAGACATGATCGCACGCACTAAGCGTCTTACACACGCATCTATCCCCTTCATTTCCCCCCAACAGTTGTGTTATACAGCCATGGTCGAAGCCAGGGAGTGGTGGCTGGTCTAAATTCTGCTGCTGTTGAATATGCTTAAACTATTCATATTATTACAGTAGTAACCAGAAGCCAGACCCCTACTGCGCTAGGCACTGTACACATTACATAAGGTTGTCCTTACCTAGAAAAACTTACAGTTAAGGCTGGTCGAAATATTTTCGTCAAAACTGTTTATTGGTGGAAAGTTGGATTTTGATTAAGTGATTTTTTTTGGCTAAAATTTCAATTTTTCAGTGAAAAACTGAACACCTGAAAAACCAAAATATTTCAATCTGGAAATGATGCCATGGTACCTCATGGTAATTGCAGCTTGGTGGCCTCACGTACCTGTTGCCTCTATGGGCTTGTCTCTCTGACCAGAGTACATCTCCCAGGATGCACCATGGCCTCCCATGATGCACTGCCTCCCTTCTCCAAGAGCTGGGACCATGGTGCACCATGGGAGATGGAGTATGACCAGTGCCTGGCCTACAGCGGAGAATGTGAGCATGAGGAACCCAGAATTCAGCTCCTGTGAGGCACCCCAGCCGCACTTCCAAACTGAAATCTTGGGGGTTGACTAAAGTTCTTGGGTTTTGAATTTTTCTCCCCAAAATTGAAATTTTGCATGGAAACCTCATCTCCCATTTTCCAAACAGCTCCACTTACAAAATAAGACTACAGACAGCACGTAAAACAAAGATGGAGGCACACAAGGAAGCAAGTGCTCTTGTGGTAGCGTGACAGGGCTTATGAGATGAAAGTCCAGCCAAATATCCCAGACACAGAACACCCACCTGACTCTCCTCACCTGGGCGTGGTGGCAGCAGAAGGGTCTCTGCTGTGCTGTCATTTCCTCTCAAACAGCATTTCTAAACTGCTAGTTACAGATCAAAAATCAAATACCGCTTGCTTTCGGGCCTTGCTGTCATTAACAAGAACGTGGTGGGAGGCTGTGTTGTCTAGAGGTTTGAGAGCCAGTGAGTTTTCATCTACACTATGCGCCACTGGTGGCGGCATGTAGTGTACATGTAGCTACATGCCACAGTGAAAAATGAGCTGCATGTGCACTGTGGGGCATAGCTACGTATGGCAGTGAAAGGCTCTGGTAGCAGGGAACCATTCAGCCTTTCCCCACTGCCTTCCTCCACCAGAGCCTTTCCCCACGGCAGGCAAAGACTCGAACAGTGGGGATGCAGCGGACAGGGACGCACTGCTTGGGAGAGTAGGGTCATGTAGTAGATACCCACATCCTCCAGGCATGTCTTTATTCCCCTAAGCCGTACCTCATGGTCTCCACTGCTATTTATATCCCTGCTGGGGGCCCACATGGGTACGTGGTCTATATGCTGCTGAAAGATGCATGCCATGTAGAGGTGCCCTTAAGGCAGATTTCTGAAGGCTCAGAACTCAGCCTCCCAAGCGCTGTTGAAAAACTGTCCCTTACTCTGGTGCCTAAATGGGACATGAGCTCTTTCGAAAGCCCGATCCTTCGCAGCTCTGATTCGTTAGAGGTACGGAACATTCCCAGTGACGAAACTCAGACCCTTACCTTCTCCCTGGGCTTGTTTCCCTCTGTTAAATGAAGATAATGGGCTAAATTCATCCTTGGTGTAACGCCATTGAAGTCAGGGATGGATTTGACCCAGCTTTAGAAGGTGCTTTGAGATCCGCAGCGGGAAGACACTCTCGCCCTGTGAAGCGTTAGTAGTCAGTATTACTCTGGAAGAGAGTTGGTAGACGTTGCTGTTTCCTTTCGTTTGCCACGTGCGGCGGCAGGCTGAATGCGAACTGGCTGCTGGGTAGCAGAGGAGGCCAGGAAGCCTGCATTGTATGCGAGCAGCGACGGGAGTGAAGGGTTGGCAACACTCCTCTGAGCCGGCTTCCTGAAGGGGCACCCGCAGCTGACACTGATCAACGTCATTCCCACCGGGCGGCTGCTGCGATTCATAAACAACCGGCGGTTACATTGGAGTGGGGAAAGAAAATTAAAGGCCCCGTTGAATGACAGGGGAGCCTTTGAAATGCAGTGATTTATAGGCCTGCCCTCTCCCCGCCCCTCCTTCAGAGGAGTTCTCCAGCACAAGGATCTGAACAGAGAAGCAGAACTAGGAGCCTTCTTGAAGGGCCTCCATCACCTCTCTCGTTTCTTGAGCAGGGCTGCCTGATGAACATCCGTTCTTTGATCCATGCACCGACGCACCAAGAACAAAGGTGGGCAAGAGGGGATCCCCTGTACTGCGTATCTCTTGGGCTGCTGAGACTCGGCCCAGCCTCCTGTGCTGCCGCCGGTCCCATTCTGATCAGGAAGCAGATAATACTTGTGCCAGCGATCGGGTGATTAACCAGCCACGCGGAATAACTTTGCTGCGCTGGTGGCTGTGAGGTTGGACTGCTGCAGGGTTACGGAGGGCAGGCATGGAAGAATGCGAGTTTGTTCCTGTTTGATACAAACACACTCCTCTCTGGGAGAGTATTCTGGGAAAGGGCAGCAAATGGAAATGCTTGTATGTCGGATCCCCATCCCCTGCCCTGGGCTGGATTGTGGGTCTTCCAAATGTAAACCCTGTGGGGCCAAGATTCTCTCTCTGTCTGTTTGTAGAGTGTCTGGTACAATCGGGGTCTCCTTCCCGGTACAATCGGGGTCCTCTTCCTAACTGGAGCCATGGAGTGCTTTCATAATAATGTGATAAACCCATAATCAATAACAATAGCAAATAGGTGGGTTGGGATGTGGAGCCTCCCCCCACAACCAGGTCACGTATTTGAATTAGCCTGTGGAACTCACTGGGAACAAAAGCTTAAAGCTATTCAGAAAGGGACTGGACATTGATATGGATAATAAGCAAAATGCCAGAGTTAGTGTGGTACAGATTAAAAAAAATGAACCAGAGTTTTGGAAAGGACACAAACCCACCTGTGCTTCTGCAATACTACTAGTACTAATCATTATGATGGGCATAACCCAGACTGTAACTAACAGGGGTTAAGAAGAAACTTTCCCTGGAGGCAGGTTAATCCATCACTGTCTGCTGGGGGAGGTGGGGACGGGGGAGGCTCTTGCGCCTTTCTCTGACGCAGCTGGTTTTGCTAGTGACAGCGAGGTCTAGGTGCTCTGATCCACTCTGGCAATTCCTATGGTTCTAAGGATCCAAAAATCATTATTATCTGATGACTGTTCAGCAGCCTCTGGGAAATGAGTCTCACTTCACCTTCTGGTGGACAGATCTGTCTACCTAACTAATGTCACCACCACAACGGGCACTCGCCAGGGACAGAAAGGGAAAAGGGATCTAGGACTTATAGTGGACCACAAGCTAAATATGAGTCAACAGTGTGATGCTGTTGCAAAAAAAGAAAACATGATTTTGGGATGTATTAACAGGTGTGTTGTGAGCAAGACACGAGAAGTCATTCTTCCGCTCTACTCTGCGCTGGTTAGGCCTCAACTGGAGTATTGTGTCCAGTTCTGGGCACCACATTTCAAGAAAGATGTGGAGAAATTGGAGAGGGTCCAGAGAAGAGCAACAAGAATGATTAAAGATCTTGAGAACATGACCTATGAAGGAAGGCTGAAAGAACTGGGTTTGTTTAGTTTGGAAAAGAGAAGACTGAGAGGGGACATGATAGCAGTTTTCAGGTATCTAAAAGGGTGTCATAAGGAGGAGGGAGAGAACTTGTTCACCTTAGCCTCTAAGGATAGAACAAGAAGCAATGGGCTTAAACTGCAGCAAGGGAGGTTTAGGTTGGACATTAGGAAAAAGTTCCTAACTGTCAGGGTGGTTAAACACTGGAATAAATTGCCTAGGGAGGTTGTGGAATCTCCATCTCTGGAGATATTTAAGAGTAGGTTAGATAAATGTCTATCAGGGATGGTCTAGACAGTATTTGGTCCTGCCAAGAGGGCAGGGGACTGGACTCGATGACCTCTCGAGGTCCCTTCCAGTCCTAGAATCTATGAATCTATAAACGTATGTGGAGATTGGCTGCTCCGACATTGGAGCAGGATGGTAAAACATGGATAAGACTGACCTCTCCCTCTAGGTGGTTCCTCCAAGACAGAGGGGAGGTGCACATGGGAGGCTTTCCCTGCACCTGTCTAAGGTACTTATATTCAGAGGACCCAAGCACCTCACAATCTTCAACATACTGATACTCCAGACTGTGAACCCCATTTTACAGATAGGTAAGTGAGGCAGAGAGAGGCTAATTGATTTTCCCAAGCTCCCACCTGCCATAGCAGGGAATCAAACCTGTATCCCCTAAACTGCAGGCTAGTACACAAGCCCCTGGACTACCCTGCCCCTTAGTTCTCACTTCCTAAGGGTGCAAAGCCAGCCTCTTTCACTAGCGCTATGTTCACTGACGATGGCCACCCTTGTGGCTGTGGTTGGGACCCTCCATTTGTGTGTGCAAGGTGGGTCAGGAGAAGGGAAGCCACCCAGCAGTGCCCCCCAGTCCCTCTTCCCAACACGCTTCTACCCTCAGCTTCCTTCTCTGGGTGCTGTGTGTGTAAAGGGGCTTGGGGAGGGTCCGCGCAGCAGCTGCCTTTGATCAGCCTAACATGTGGGAGACAGGAATGCCGCCTCATGATCAAAGGTGGGAACTCGGTGACAGCCAGGACTTGGCAAAACCTCATCCGTATTAATACACGGGGGTGGGATTACCAACCCACCCAAGCAGCCCAGTCTGCGGCCAATCAAGGCTCCAGGGGAGGAATCTCTGCCCACAAGGCGGGGGAGGGAGAGGAGAGATGCCCCTGCACTGTTTCACAATCAGTGCACTTACAGATAGAAGAAATACACAAGCTGCCTAGTCCCTTCTATCTGCCCAGCCAGGGCAGCTGTGCTCCTTGCACTGGGGTATTGGGGGCTTTAGTCACGCCTGTTCGGCAAGTGTCAAGCAATGGGCTTCCGCCTAAGCTGCAGGACCCCGTTACCCTGTCCGAGGCTCCCCATACACAGCTGTGCCGATGCCCCTCAGTCCTGCCCAGCTAGTCAGCCCTGGATTCTCCCCACCACAGCTCTGCCAGTGCTGACGTACAGCACCCCTTCTTATACCAGTCCATGGGCCCCCACGCCACCCTGCCTGTGCTACCCCCCCAGCCTGCGATCGGTCCTCTGTCCCCAAACCTCCACAACCTGGGAGCTGCACATCTGACTCTTCCAAACCCAGGGGGGGTTAAGAAAGGCCCCCGTTTGTGTCCCATCAGGGAATTATTTCGAGGCCCAGGCCCAGCAGCCAATCAGGTAGAAGAACCCACATTGTGAGAGGAGGGTGAGGAAAAAAATAAACCGAAGTGGCTGTTTTTGAAGACACTGACCCCTGCGTCCTTGGACTCCAGCCAGAGGGAAGCCGAGTCACCTGGAAAGGATGATAACACCAAACACTGGGAGTATGCTGAGCAGGGGGCACACAGGGCGCAAGACTATCTGCAGCATTTCATGCTTCCACAGACTCGCATCCATCTGATCAGGCCCGGCTCCTTTTCCTTCTGCGTATCCACGGTGACGCACATTCTTCTTTCCCTTTCAAGATTTCTAGAAAGAACAAAGCATCTGGGAACTAAACAGCAAGCGGGTTAGCTGAGGAGACACGTTCTGGTGGCAAAGAGCATAGATAGCACATAAAACGCCTTGGAAGGATTCGCTTTTTAATGGTAAATGTCGATTTCACTGTGCATGAACAAACGGATGAAAAAGTATTTCCACTGATAATCATCCAAATTTACCGATAGGCAGAGTAAGAAAAAGGCTGCTTGACAACGTATTCGAGTTTGATTTAAGGATATTTACTCTGTGTGTTTTGCCATGGGATGTTGAGAATGTGTGTTTTAGCCATTACGAAGCTTTAACACTTTGAATCTCAACATCAACTGTCATTAAATGATTATTGGCCAACCCCCTATAACGTCCCATAAGAAAGAAAGTTTAAAGTGATAAAAATAGGGGGATGGATGCTTAAAACCATAATTTTGCACAACTGCAAAAATTTAACGGATAAAAATTTAAAAATGCTCGAAAACAAACATTGATATCATCCATCGCTCCCAGGTTATCATTCTACCTGTTCCTCCCCAGTCCCCCAACAAACAGCAGATCCTTTAGTTGTCTCCCCAGCAGGCAGGACATAGGAGAGAGCCAGGGAGGTAGATGCTGGCTTCCAAATCTCAGATCAGTTGAGACCCTCGGGCACAAGCCATCCAGCCTACACAGGGCCCCGCTCCGAGCTACAGGACACACAGACTGCAGAGGGGCACTTGCCCTGGGAGATAGGGGCATCATTCAAGCCCACCCAACCCTAGGAGCACATACTGCTGAAAACCGGAGACTGATGCCCTCCTCCCATGTTCGCAAAGGGCAGCTGCCAGGGCTTGGGACACTGCTTTTAAGCTCACAGAGACTTTCCCAGTCAGTCCAATTCCCAGCCTCCAGCCCTGGCTACTAGCCTCCCTTAGTTAATCCCTTCTTGACCAGACTGCCCCCACCTGGTAAGAAGAGGGAAAGAAATAGGACCCAGAGCCTAGCGGCAAAGGACCATTCCAATGGTTGCTCTGCCCCCTCTGTACAGACAGCCTGTTCCCTGATACTTTGCGCCTGAGATGGCAGAGGGATGTCCTAACACTTTTATCGCCCCCATAAAGATAAGGAGAGGGTTAAAAGGTCACTGGCTATAAAAACAACTCTGAGGAAAAGGGAAAGTGGCCAAGTCCAGTTAAACTCCTCTTGAGAGACAGCTGGGTTCTAGAAAAGGGGAAACCCACGTCCACTCTCTTCCCTCCATTACGGACTCAAGTGTCCCACTAGGTCATGTGGCCTAGGTACCTGTATAAGGGTGCAGGATTTGTGGGTTTGCCTTCAGCCTGTGAACCAGTCCGATGTCACCTTCTCTCTCTTTTCCCCCCCAACCCATTGTGCAGAGAGATCCTTGCTGTTAGTCTGGGAAACTCCTCTGGGGGAATTGGCTTGATTGAGCTGTAACAAGCAAGTCAGGACAGTTAAAGGCAGGATTCTCAGCCAGGGAACTCCCTGCTGACGGAGAGAAGAGTGAACTGCTGCATCCGCACAACACAGGCGCACTCAAAACTCTTCGCTTCACCCACAGTGCAGCAGCACCAGAGTCTAGCAGAATTGGACTCGAGGGGGAGGACGTCACTGCAGCGTTAACACAGGGGATCAGCCCCAGGGTAGCCTAGCCACAGTACAACACCCAACCCAGGTTGTGTCCTTACAGGCGCTCTGCTCCGCCGGGCGTTGCGGTGGACTGCTGGGGGCACATCCCAGGATTCGTTGTGCTGCAATAAACTGAGCTGCTCTTTGAGTCTTTCCCAGGGAATTGCGGGAGAACTGGTCTGTTTTTGATTGCTCCTTACACTACAGAAGCAGAGTGGGCCAGACCCTGGACTGGGATCAGGGGACGTAGGTTCTGTTTCCCCGTCCATCAGGGGACTGTTGCCTCTCGTCTTAGACTTAGATTGTAAGATGTCAGGGACTGTCTTTCTGCTGGTGCAGCGCTTAGCACAATGGGATTCTGGCGGGGTTTTGCGAGTAATACAAATAACAGTATCTACAACACAACAACTTTACCTTTAAGGCACAACTTAGGCCCTCCTAGAAACACATAATGACATATGAAGCATGAGAAGAAATCTGGAGCTATGTCAATATGACCACCTAGCTCTTAGACAACACTCCTCATCAGTCAAACCCAAAGGAAGTGGGTATCCTCATCTCCATTTCACAGAGGGGGAAACTGAGGCACAAAGAGGGACTCGCCCAAGGTCACTCAGCAGGTCAGTGGCAGAGCCAGGATTAGGAACTGGGTCTCCAAAGTCCCAGTTTGGTGACCTAGCCACTTAGGCACTCTGCCCCTTACACTGCGGTAATAGAATCACACCAATGGATCGAAGAGCAGAAGCCGGTTCCTTGAGTGAGAGAGACGTGGTTTTATATTAGGCTCATCCCCAAGTTCCGGCCCATGCTGACCTCTCCTGTCTGTGCTCACTCTTAGCAAATTCAGCCACGCCCAGCAAGCAGCTTTGGGCAGGAGAACAAACATGCTGCTACCATCATGGTGCCTACAACACCCAGGTGCAACACTTCTACCAAAGCTCCATCCAGCCCTGAGCTTTTCCATTTCCTTTCACATACATTTTTTTGGGGGTGGGGGGGCTGTCCCATTACTTATGTATTTATTTTTGTTGAACAAGGCACCACTGTCATTGTAAAAAAAAGAACCATTAAAAGGCCTGATAAGTATTAATCGTGGAGGGTCACTCTCTACCCAGCGGGGTCAAAGATTACTTCCTCACACTTGGCTGCCTGATAATAAGTCAATCAGGGCTGGGGTTTCGAGACAGAATTTATCAGCAGGCTCTGGGAAAGTAAAGAGATGAAGGTGGCTGCTAATCCCAAAGCCAGGTGATAATGGAGGGACCACGCCAGGGGGTATAGCAGACAGTGAGCCTATGTGCCCTGGGTATCTTGGCTTTAGGTGTCATGGACCATGCACAGGCAGCACGGTGTGCATGTGAGAGAGATTATGGGAGGTAACTAGCAATAGAAAATTGAATCCCAGAGAGAACTTGTCTTTCTATAAGAATCTACTCAAGGTCTGTGGTACAAACCTTAGAATATCAGGGTTAGAAGGGACCTCAGGAGATCATCTAGTCCAACCCCCTACTCAAAGCAGGACCAAGCCCCAGATCCCTAAATAGCCCCCTCAAGGCTTGAACTCACAACCCTGGGTTTAGCAGGCCAATGCTCAAACCACTAAGCTATCCCTTTTTTTAGAAAGCAACAGTATTTTGCACAGGAATGATCCCAAAACACAACAGCTTCCAACTCTGCAGCACCAGAGCCATCAAACTAGAGGACTCCTTCAGCATTTGGAGCTGCTAGGAGTGAACGACTGGTGTAGCCGTAGCTCCGGACGGGGCACTGCTTCTCCATCTTGCAATTCCACAGAAGGGCAGGTAGAACCAGGAAGTCCTGGGGGCATCCTAGCCATGCTCCTGATCTGGATTGTGGAATAGTCAAAAAAAAAAGACCCACCCAAAAATCCACAGTGGGTTTTGCACTGAGCTCAGCGCATGCCAGGACAGAACTGTGGTCCAGGCCGAGCAGTGTGGACACTCGGACTGTATAAGCTCGTTCTCATCATCTGACTGCAACAAAGTAACCCAGGGCCCTGGGCTTCTGATGGATGAAGGATGGAGTTGGAGGGAGCAAGGAGCTCCCAAATCCCACTCCTCGTGGGCCCCAGAGCCTGGCAGTGCATCCCCAGCATTTGGCCCTCTCACCACTCTTTTACTTCCAGACGCTTTGCAGACATTAGTGAAGCACCCACGGAGGGAACGTCTACACTGTGACCCAACCGAGCTTGTGCCCTAAAATAGCAGAAGAGCTGCAGCAGGTCAGGCTACCTGCCCAAGGAGAATGTCGCCTGAGACACGAGGTTTATGCTCGGATGGCTGGCCTCTGCCACCGTCCAGGCCACTGTGCTACACTGCTATTTTTAGCACATTAGCTCGATCAGGGCTAGTGCGGGTACATAATTCCCAGCTCGGGCAGATGCCTCCAGCTGCAATGTAGACGTACCTTAATTACCCACTCTAGAAGATGCCAGGCAGTGCATTCCCTGCGCTCCGCTGCACCAGCAATTGAAGGCTTGCCAAACCTGCGTCCTTCAAGCCATTCCCTCCCTATGCAGCATGCCAAAGAATGGCTTTGCTTTGCCGGGCCTGATGCCCCGAAGAACACATAGTACTGAAGGGAAAGGTTTGTACAACTTCCCTATTACACCCCCGCTGAGCTTGGGACTCTACTGTGGTAGACGTGAACACACACATTGGAGAGACAGTTCCTGTCCTGAAGATTCTATGGTTTAACTACATAAGACAGACAAAATCAAACCAACCAGATAGCTTTCTTTGACAGGTAACAAGCCTTGCGGATGGTGGGGAAGCAGTAGACGTGGTATATTTTTACTTTAGTAAAGCTTTTGATACTGTCTTGCATGACCTTCTCATAAACAAACTAGGGAAATGCAACCTAGATGGAGCTACTATAAGGTGGGTGCAAAACTGGTTGGAAAAACCATTCCCAGAGAGTAGTTATCGGTGGTTCACAGTCATGCTGGAAGGGCATAATGAGTGGGGTCCCGTAGGGATCAGTTCTTGGTCCGGTTCTGTTCAATATCTTCATCAATGATTTAGATCAGGGGTCGGCAACCTTTCAGAAGTGGTGTGCCGAGTCTTCATTTATTCACTCTAATTTAAGGTTTCGCGTGCCAGTCATACATTTTAACGTTTTTAGAAGGTCTCTTTCTATAAGTCTATAATATATAACTAAACTATTGTTGTATGTAAAGTAAATAAGGTTTTTAAAATGTTTAAGAAGCTTAATTTAAATTTAAATTAAAATGCAGAGCCCCCCGGACCGGTAGCCAGGACCCAGGCAGTGTGAGTGCCACTGAAAATCAGCTCGCATGCCGCCTTCGGCACACGTGCCATAGGTTGCCTACCCCTGATTTAGATAATGGCAGAGAGAGTACACTTATAAAGTTTGCGGCCAATACCAAGCTGGGAGGGGTTGCAAGTGCTTTGGAGGATAGGATTCAAATTCAAAATGATCTGGACAAGCTGGAGAAATGGTCTGAAGTAAACAGGATGAAATTCAATAAGCACAAATGCAAAGTGCTCCACTTAGGAAGGAACAATCAGTTGCACACATACAAAATGGGAAATGCCTGCCTAGGAAGGTGTACTGCAGAAAGGGATCTGGGGGTCATAGCTAAATATGAGTCAACAGTGTAATGCTGTTGCAAAAGAAAAAAAAAAGCAAACATCATTCTGGGATGTATTAGCAGGAGTGTTGTGAACAAGGCACGAGAAGTCATTCTTCCGCTCTACTTGGCGCTGATTAGGCCTCAATTGGAGTATTGTGTCCAGTTCTGGGCGCCACATTTCAGGAAAGAATTGGACAAATTGAGAAAGTCCAGAGAAGAGCAACAAAAATGATTAAGGTCTAGAAAACATGACCTATGAGAGAAGATTGAAAAAATTGGGTTTGTTTAGTCTGAGAGGAGACATGATAACAGTTTTCAGATACATAAAAGGTTGTTACAAGGAGGAGGAAGACGAATTGTTGTTCTTAACCTCTGAAGATAGGACAAGAAGCAATGGGCTTAAATTGCAGCAACGGAGGTTTAGGTTGGACATTAGGAAAAACTTCCTGTCAGGGTGGTTAAGCACTGGACTAAGTTGCCTTGGGAGGTTGTGGAATCTCCATCACTGGAGATTTTTAAGAGCAGGTTAGATAAACACCTGTCAGGAATGGTGTAGATAATAGTCCTGCCATGAGTGCAGGGAACTGGACTAGATGATCTCTCGAGGTCCCGTCCAGTCCTATGATTCTATGAAAATGTGGGAGGGGAAACTGAGGCCCAGAGCAGGGAAGTGACTTGCCCAAGGGCACCCAGAAGGTCAGTGGCTGAGTAAAGAATAGAACCTAGATTCCCTTTTCCCAGTCCAGTGACTGGCCCACTTTGCTTCTGTAAGTATCAGGAGCAATCAAGGAGCCAAGCCAATATTTACTTGCTGAAGGGTTTGCAGGGGACACAGGAAGTCAGCTGCCACATGGCTAGAACTGCAGGCTAGTAGTCAGACCTGCAAGAAAAGGCGGGAACCTGTGGTCACTCCCAGAGGCAGCCGCCTCCACCTTATCTTCCCAGGTGCTAGAAACCAAAGTAGGCTCCTTCTGGCTGGGTTCAGGGCAGCAATTTGTTACCAACAGGTACAGCAAGAATTAGGTGGGTGTGGGGGACAGGAGAGAGAGAGAGAGATGCAGAGAGAGGAAAGAAGGAGAAACAGATGAAAGAAGGGTGAGAAAGGAAAACTCAGCAGCAACTCTCAAAGCCAGGAGGAGTTTGAGTGAAAGGAGAGAGGTGCGGGCACAGGGGAGCGAAACAGACAGGAAAGAAAGAGAGGAGAGCATTGCATTGGCACAGCCTGTCAACACGACAGAGCAGGGAAAGGCTCCGAGGCAGCACTAGGGACAGGTCATTGCTGACACTTCGACATGGCAGGAGACCAACTAACTGAGCAGACAAGCCCCGTGCGGAGAGAGAGCAGGAGGAGGACGAAGGCTGAGATCAGAGCCCCTCAACACAGAACCAGCTTGGCATCCCCTCGGCGAGGACACAGGCCCCCCTCGTGCCCCGGGGAGCCAAGGTGCTGTCAGGGGGGTAGGTGTGGCAGAGTGACTGCTCCTTTCTCTCTCACCAGAGGACAGGCCATGCGCCTTGGCAGCAGCAGGAAGGCCTCAGTGTCAGCTCTGGGGGAAGGTTTGGATCTCGCCCCCCCCGGCCCCTCCGACATGCATCTTGCAAACACTTTCCCTATCAGAGAGGCTTTACATGGCGAATATTGAAAGCACCTGCCTGCCCTGGAATGGAATCAAAGGCCCTGGCGTGCCATTTGAATGGAACAATTATCCCCAGCCAAATGCTGTGCAAAAGAATGTAGGGCACCGTCTCATTTGGGAGCCCCCAAATAGGAGCAGAGTGCAATTAAAATAAGCAATGCCAGATGGTTTATTAGCAAATACAGAGCTGGGGGCCGAGATTTGTTTACACATTCCAGTAAGCGGCTTGGGAGCTAGTATATCACAGGCACGCTCCCCTGCGCGCGCACACACCAGATGATGGAGCAGGGGGGTATTTTATTTGTTGAGAAACGTGGCGTGCAGATACTGCGGCCGTGAGCTCATCAGTCCAATCAGTGGGATTAGATTCGATTATTGCATTACCACAAAGGATAAGCCCCTGAGAACGGTTGCATTAGATTAATAGAATGTAAGGCCAGAAGGGATCTAGTCTGACCTCCTGAACATCACAGGCCAGGACATCGGAGCCAGTGAGCTCAAGACCCTGCGTTTGGCTAAAGCATCGCTTCCAGAAAGGCATCGTCCAGTCCTGATCTGAAGCTATCAAGAGCGGGAGAATCCAACACATCCCTTGGTCGTTGATCCCATTGGCCACCCACTCCCATGGGGAGAAGCGTGGGCCTTATCTCTAATTGGAATTAGTCTGGTTTTAACTGCCAGCCATTGGTCCTTGTGCTGCCTTTCTCCACTAGGTCAAAGAGCCCCTAAGGAGCCAGTGTTTTCTCCACGTGAAGATCCGTATACACTGCAATCGAGTTGCCACTCACTCTTTTTTTGAGAAACTAAACCGATTCACCTCTTTAAGTCTCTCACACTAAGGCATTTCATCCAGCCCTCAATTCATTTGGGGGGCTCTTTTCTGCCCCTTGGCCGCATTTGAAGGATGTTGAAAAGCTGGAGACCAGTGCTGTGTATCCCACTATTGTTCTCAGCAATGCCGCAGACAGAGGTAAAAATCACCTCCTTGCTCCTACTCCCATTTTTACGTCCAAGGATCGCATTAACTGTTCATGCCATAGAATTGCACTGGGAACTCATGTTGACCTCCTTGTCCTCTGTGGCCCCTAAATCCTGTTCGGAGTCACTGCTCTCCAGGTTACAGCCCCCCATTCTGTAGGGGTGGCCGGCATTCTTCGTTCCTGGATGTATGATGTAGCATTTGGCTGTATTAACCCCCGTTTTGTTTGAATGGGCCCATCTTCCCAAGCAATCCAGATCGCTCCCTGTGAGTGCCCCACCCTCCTCATTATTTACCACTTCACCAACCTTTGTGTCATCTGCAAATATTAATGATCAGTGATTTGATATTTCCTTCCAGATCATTAATGAAAATGGTAATAGCGTTGGGCCTACTGCAGACCCCTGTGCAGCTCCACCAGAAATATGCCCATTCAAATACAATTCTCCACTGACAATGACTTCTTGTGATTAGCCAGGTCTCACTCCATTTAACATGTGATTCATTGATATTGTCTAGTCAGTGCTATTTTTTAAATAAGAAATGGGATGGATCCCTTGGTGATTACCTGGTTCTGTTCATTCCCTCTGAAGAACCTGGCATTGGCCACTGTTGGAAGACAGAATACTGGGCTAGATGGACCTTTGGTCTGACCCAGTATGGCCGTTATGTTCTTATGTCCTTCAGCACTAAGTTAAACACCTTACAAAAGTCTAAGAATTGCATCTATGCAATTACCTTTATCAGCCAAACTTGTCATCTCAAAGAATGAAGTCAGGTTGGTTTGACAAGATCTAGTTTCCATCAAACCATGTTGAACGGCATTAATTCTAATCCTGTGGACACAGGAGATTCCTAGTGGAGTCTGTGGGACAGAGTTCCCCTAGCTGCTCCACTCCTATCAGGTGTTTGATCCTGCAGCTTAACTGGTGCTGATTTATTGGGGCAGAGGTGACTCAGACTCCAGCCTTCACAAAAGGGAAGGAGGAATCACCCTGGTCAGTGGCACTGCTTGTATGTATAAAGTTCAGCAGGTGTAAGTGTTTGCAGAATCAGAACCTTAGTTGATGAGCCAGAGACCTTGTCTCCGAAAGATGCGCACCTCTGGCATATACCCACTAAGGGTAACTAGCCACAGGGACAAACAAGCAGGGATAGAGAAAGAAATTGCTCTTTCTCTTGACATCTTCAAATCAAGACAGGATGCCTTTCAGGAAGACATGCTGAAGCCAAACACAAGTTACTGAGCTCAGTGCAGGAGTAACTGGGTGAAATTCAATTGTCTGTGCTACACAGGAGGGCAGAGCAGATGATCTAATGGTCCCTCCAGGCCTCTTGAAGTCTATAAAATGTTAAAGATGTTGAAATCTTGCAAGCAGAGGGAGAGTTCAGCCCCAGCTGGGGAATCACGTGGAAGCTCTTGTGAGTTCTCAGACCTCCTGAATTGTCAAACTCTCTCCAATCCAGCTTTTCTGACAAGATTTCTGCCGTCTCAGCCTTTGTTGTATTGCCAACTCTTGCTATCTGAATCCCAAGTCTCCAGATATTTGGGGTTTCTTAAAGCTCCTGGAGTTACGAGAAGCTCCATTTTCACTGAAATACATTAAAGTTTCTAGCTCTCACGGTGGGGGAGAAAAGCTGGAAATGTGATGCAAGTGTGGGGTAAAGGCTCAGAAACCAGAAGGCAAGAAGTAAATACCCAACATGTTTTTTGTTTTAAATCATGATTTTTTAACATTTGATATTGGCAATAATGGCTTCCTCCAATGTAGACACAGAAAAGTCATGTTTTATGATCATTATTTGTGACTTGTATTATGGTAATGCCTAAGCGCCGAAGTCTCAGACCCAGACTCCACTGGCTAGGCGCTGTAAACACACAACAGAAAGGTGATCTCTTCCCCAGAGAATTTACAATCTAAAGACTAATCTAGGCTAGAAACGCTTTGCTCATACGGCTGTACTGGCAGAACCCCCTACTGAAGATGCAGCTTCTACCAGAATAAGGAGTTCTTTTGGTGATATAGTTAAACCACATCCTTGAACAACATAAGCTATCCCGAAAATAGGTCTCTTTTGCAGATATAGCTGCATCTACACAGGCGTTTCTGCCAGCATAGCCATGTCGGCCAGGGTGTGTTTTTTCCCACACCCCAGGGCCCAGACTGGTATAGCTAAGTAAATGGTGGCAGAAATCTTGCTGGTGATCATTTGTCCTGTAGCTCAAATGACACAGCTGTGTGCTTTCAGAACTGGGGGATGAGGTATTAATCCTGCCTCCCTGAGAGTCTGTGATTTATATCTCAGGAATCCGTTTATTTAATTTTCCTCCTGCCATTCCAGTGTTTATTTTCAAACTGGTTGCATAAACTAAAAAGAGTCTTTTTAAAGCAATGTTGGGCGTGGTTATTTTGATGATAGGTCATGCTTTGGAAAACAAAAAGCCACCAAAAATTCATCCTTATTGCTACTGACTTTGCATCAGCAAAATCGTGTAAGTGAATGCATTTTATTAATCAGCTTTCATAATTATCTTGGAAAGCTACTAAAAATATTCAATGTTCTTTAAAGGATTGTTTTTAGAAGTTGAAAGTTAGTCGTACCTTACTCTTACGTAGCACATTTCATCTGTAGACCTCAAAGCGCTTTACAAAGGAGGTAAGACATCACCTTATTTTACACACGGGGAAACTGAGGCATACAGAAGAGACGTGACTTACTCAAGGTCACATATTACTAGGAGAGACATGAATAGAGCTCATGCTTCCTGAATCTACTCTCATGTGCTAGCCATTGGGCTAACACAGTCACACAATATAAGAAAATACCTGTCCCATAATTCAAATGTTTTATATTCTGCCCTAATATTTCAGTACAAATGGTTTCAGCTTAGGCCCGGATTCTGTCAGTGTATCCATGTGGGCAGTTCCTGGCACCACGCAGGCCCAAGATCTTCTCAGCACTTCACTGTGTGCTGTGGTCAAAACTAGAATTTTCTATATTGGCATAAATTCCACAATTTCATTTTTTTTTCCTGTTCCAAGACAGGCCAAAACCAAAAATGTGGAAGTTTCCTGAAAAACAAAATTCTGAAGAAAATTTTGTTTGGGTCGATCAAAATGTTTCCTTCCAGTTTTAATCTTTAAAATGTTTTTAACTAGAAAACCCAATGAATTTCAGTTTGAAAAGCCATTCCGAAAATGTCCAAGTGGGGCATCTCCATGTTACCAAAATGCCTCGATTCATTTAAGTTTCCTAAAACAAAATTTTGTTGAAACGGACACTTTCAAAACATTTCAATTTCTACAAAAAAGACTTTTTTCATCACAACACCAGTCTGATCAGTTGTAGTCAAAATGTGTTCATCGATCCATCCTGGCTTCCCAGGAATAACTGGGATTGGTTTGATTGGGAGTGATTTACAAATCGATGGTTCTCTATGTAACGCCTCTGGGGGGAGATCTGTGTTCTCCAGAGCATATTCTTCCTGGAGCCAGTTCTACAGGCCTCCTGCCAGACACAGCTGAGAGCAGCCTTGCGAATGCCATAACCTGCTCTGGCTGTCCTCACAAAAGGCCTTTATGCCAGCTGGGTACAGCTGGGCTGCTGCCTGCCCATGCCTTGGGCACTGGGGAGTCTCTGGCTGGAGTGGTGGCAGGGTTAAGAATCTGTCCCATTGATTTCAGTAGATTTAGGCTGGTTACATGAGATCAGAATATGCCCTGTAGAACCATATCAGCTAGAGATGGACAAGTCCGCCTCTAGCTCATCGGTGCTAGTGAAGGCCTGTTCCCTATTGTCCAGTCTCACTTCAAAGGAATGAGCAATGGGACTTCCACTGGCTACATGGGAGACTATGCCACAGCTGAGGCAGTCTGTCAGGACAGGTTCTTCCGAAATACACCTCTACCCCGATATAACACGAATTCGGATATAACGTGGTAAAGCAGCTCTCTCGGGGGGCGGGGCTGAGCGCTCCGGCAGATCGATATAACGCGGTTTCACCTATAACGCGGTAAGATTTCTTGTGTTTACAGCCCTGCAAGCCAGGGCCTGAACCGCTCACTGGACACCTCTGACAGTTTATATACTGCGGCGAGGTTCCCTCCAACAGTAGGAAGAGATTTTAGTGCCCTTTTAAGTGCGGTTAAGAATTACAGCAGATCTTCCCAGGGGAGGAATGAGAACAGGCGGCTCCATCTGGGAAACACTCCGCAGCCTTCCTGTTACACGAGGGCTTGGCAGCGCCGGCCCGCGGAGCGCCAGCTCCAGCCCGCGTGGCTAACAAAAGGCAATGGAGCCCCGAAAGCAGCCATGGAGCCTCGAGAGCTTTAGCAGGAGAGCTGCAAGCAACGCCACAGCAAGCAGCTCAAAGGCAACGGCAACGAGCAACTGCTGCATGCCATGCAGCCACAGCCAGAGGCCAGCACTCTGTACTCGACTGCTTGAGGTGGGAGACCCCCTTCTCCCTGCCTTGCCCACAGTGCTTCTGCTGTTTGTTTTTGTGTCCAGAGCTGGAGGAGGTACGGTTGCCAAGCAGAGGGGGCTGACACCTCTAACGAATTACAGTCATCCCAGCTCGAGGTGAACTCCAAAGCGCCTGTTTACACAATCGCTGAACTGCCTTCAGCCGCTCTTTGGTGCCAGGAGTCCCTCCAGCCGTGATGGATCCCAGCCGAGTGGGCGCAGAGGCTCGTGTTTATCATGTCAGAGTGATAGGCTTTGGATGGGGGAAACAAGTTGCTGTATTTCCTGGCATATTGGCCACAGGCGTGATAAGATGCCCACCCAATGCTTGTTCCAGAAAACACGCTTTCCTGCCTTTTCCCCCAGTCACTGCACAAAAGCCTATGGCTAGAGAGCACCTCACATCAAAACATTTTAGAAACTACAGCTGCTGGGGATGGTCATGGTGCTCTGATGGGAGTACAAGGAGCCCAAGACCACACAGGATTGGGCCCTAATGGGTGAACTGGAGCAAATACCGGTGGGAACGCATTTGTGCAGTTTAGAAGTGAATTCCCCGTTCCAGGGGAAGAGTCACCCCTGTGCAAAAGGCCAACCCAAGGCCTATCCACCACATAACTACCGCAGAGCTTTATTCGGCTTCCCATCTCCCTACTACCTGAACAACTTCGGTCCCACTTAAGCCCAGGCGGGTTAAGCCACTGCCTGAACTTCTGGCTTAAGTTGTGCTAGCAGCCCAGGACTCCAAGCAGCCAATATGGGAGTCATGGATCAGCAGGGCTGAGGGAAGCCCCAGTGACCCCATGTTTCCCCTAGCCATGTCCTCCCATACACCAGCAGCAGGTAGAAGCTACAGCACTGCTCGCCGGTCACTGGGAGTTCCCCATACACTGGCGAGGTACTCCCGTGGCTAGTTATGTGGGCTCTGTGGCCACTTTCTGCCAGTTCAAAGCAGCCATACTGCACCCAGGTCTGACAAGAGGCGGAGAAAGTGGGGGGATAATTGTACGGGACCCTGAGGTCAGAGGGAGCCCAAAATGTCTGTGTAAATAAAATGAAATGGGAGGGCGAGCCCAAGCAAACGTGATGTACCGGGGCACATTTCTTTAATGAGCCCGTCCCAGCACTAATAGCAAAAAGGAAACGGGATAGAAAACTAGGTTTGTCTCAGGCCAGCCAGGAGGTGGAGACATCACACACTGTAGCTGGCTGTTGATACACAGAAGGGAAGGGACCGTATTCGGATGCTAGATCTCTCTCGGAAGTGACTGGTGTTCCAGTTTTATTTCAACCTAAAATGACCCAAATTGTACCATGACATGCTCTGCCATCTGCATGATCTCCTCTAGGCCATGCTGATTTCCCTGCTGCAGGCCTCAGGGCTGCAAAGCTTCATGAGTGGTGAAAGGTGGAAAGCACCGAATTGGCTCCGTGGCCATCATAGAAAGCGTCCCAGTCCCTGCTGCAGGGGCTGACCAGCTAAAGGACAACAGAGTTCAGTAGGGTTAGACAAGGGACTGGAGGAGCCGTACTGCAAATAGCGAGGAGGGAGTCAAAACCATAGGCTACACGCACATGGGTGCGCGCACTAGGCCGTGGTGCTTGTTTTAGCCTTGTCAGCATATTATTATAGCCAGCTCCCTTCTCCAGGAACTTGCAGGAATAAGACCTCAGGGCTGGCCCTTGAGGGAAGAGGCTTCTCCTTCCCCGCTTATCTCCTGACCTCCTCATTTTGTTCCAGAGTTATTTTTGGAAATAAAAGCTTTTCTTCCTCCCCCAGCCCTTGCTTCTACCACACAAAGTGCCATTTTAAGCATCCTGCCCACCCAACCAGAAAAATGGCGGCGGAAGCCAGGGTAGAGTTAACCTTTAGAGCCACTAGAGGAAAGGAGAGGCCTTCTCGACTGATTAACCCTCTGCTAACATGGCCACCTGCATGGAAAGGCCTCATCGGCATGATAACACAGGGAGGGGCAGCCACAAGTGAGCTGAGCTGCGAGGTCTCAGCATTCTTCTTGCCATTTGGTTCATTGGATGAGAGCTCTGAGAAAGGAAGAGATGAAAGAACAAAAGGGTGGATAGAGGGGGGGGGAAAAGAGGGAAAGGAGCATGGAAGGGATTCTGCAAAGGATGGAAACTGCAGAAGAAAGGGGCTTGGAGGGCAGTGAGTGCCGGGGGGGGGGGGGGGTGTTGCTGGGTGACTCACCGAGGCAGGGGTGGAGCTGGCGCAGACAGGTGCAAGTGGATACCAGGATGGGGCCAGCTGGTGAGAGCAGCCTGGAAGACCACAAGGCACAGGGCAAGAAGAGTTCCCAGCTGACTGGTGACAGTTGCACAGACTGGCTTGCTGCTCTTCCTGTGGGATTAAGTAGTTGTCGCTGGGGGTCATCTGACCTGGTCCTTACTCATGGATTGGCTGCTGCAACATGCTTGAAGGATGAGCCATTGCAGGCTCTGGCTGAGGGCTTAGCTCACAGTGACGTGTCCATGCCTCTATGCATCGAGTCTCTGCTCTCAGGAGTCACCGGACCAAGTCCCTGTGTGCTTATTATTAATATCACAGCAGCACCTTCGGCCCCCAGTTATGATTTATTATTTGCATTGTGGTAGCACCTAGGAGCCCCAGTCCAGACCTGGACCCTGTTGTGCTAGGCGCTGCACAAAGACAGTCCCTGCCCCGGAGAATTTACAGTCTATATAAATGAGATCAGGGCCCCATGGTTCTGTGCACACTGCATACACACACTGGGAGACGGACCCTGCCCTTGTAGTCTAGACGAGACAGATAAAGAGAAACTGAGGCACAGAGAGGTGAAGTGGCTTGCCCAAGGACACACAGCAGGTCAGTGGCAAAGCTCGGAATAAAATGGTCACATATAACAGGGTAGTATCCCAATAAATAGTCTGCAAGCCCTCTAGTGGCACGCTCTGTGTTCTTACGTTTCGAAACGTTCCAGAAGAGCCATGCTAATACGCAGCTAGGCCTTGCACGTAGTTAGTAAACCCTGTTCTCTGGACCCCAGCATGCTCACGTGGCTTCTTCAGATTGCATTTGGTGTGTAGAGGGCACAAGACCCAACAAAACCCCAGGTTTCTGGATCCCCAGCCCATGCCCTATCTGCAAGGCCCCACTGCTGGCCTGCTCTGGGGCCTGAAAACACCATAGGTATCAGGCCGGGCGTATCGGCTGTATGGCTCCTTCCCACAGCCGAAAGCGGCTCCAGGTGTGTAGCTGAGCAGTCTGAAACTCGCCCACCTACAGACCTCAGGCAGCCCTTACTCTGGTGAGCGCCCCCTGCTGCCACTAATCCTATAAAACCGCGGGGCAGTGCCGCCCAGGCGCAGGACTGCAGGGGTCATTGCGCTTTTGTTGTCCGCCCGCGTCACCGTGCGCCGACGCAGAGTCACAGTGGGAAGCCATTGAGAAGGCTCAGGCCCCGCGTGCTGACCCCACCTGAACTACAGCCTCTTTCCCAGGATACGCTGACGGCAGCCCTGTGTGCTCATGGCAAAGACATCGCATGTCCCGGCAGCTCACTTGTGGCTTCTTTCCAGACGTGGCCCCTCTCACTCTCCATGGGATCGTTTTTCTTTGGCTCCTTGTGCCCTTGTTTTTGTGTGTTCTTCGAACGGCTGGAGCCCTGCCCATAGGGGGGGGGGATGAGAGATGAGGGCTCCAGGATCTGACGACCTCTTCACACATACACCCCCTCCGGGCCCAAACACTGCCAAGTCAAGGGCATGCTTGGCATCTGTAGGTCAACAGGGTTTCTATGCCGACGCCAAGGAAACAAATCCCCGTCATTCATGGTGATGGAGACGATGGCAGGAGACTGGACAGGTGCCAGATCCCAAACAAAGTCAGAGGGAAGGAGAAAAGGCACACGTGCTGCTTGGTGCCAGCTGCTACAAACACGTCAGGGCAATGGGGCTCCGAGGCAAAGGTACTGCCTAGAATGTTAACCTCTCCAATGCCACGAGGATGAAGTCCACTAAGAGACCTGGGCACCGATCCTCAAAGGTATTTCAGCACCTAACTCATTCATTTCGCTGGGAATTAGGCTCCTAAATCACTGTGTTGAGTGGGGACCTGGAGCCTTTACATTCCACCTGCCCTCTAGGAAGGGAGTGGGGTTGGGTTTTTTTAGAACAGCAATTCAATGGAGGTGCAATGATCAGCATCTTGGCTAGGAGGAGCATGGGATTGAACCGGAGACCTCCAGAGCTTTCAAATAAAACAACCCTGCTCCTAGACTTATGCTCCAGGCCCAGCTCTTGTAAATAGCAGCTGGAATAGACGCCTGTCCTCTGGGGATTGGGCACCAAGAGGGACACGAAACACCCACAGACCAGTGGATTGTAGATACGCCATGTAAAGCCAAAAATCCCCTGTGGGATTTTAACACTCCACGGCTGCAGCTTACGCAGTGAGAAATGGGACAGTCACGGCCTATTTGAGTACAGTAGATTGTGCAAAGTGATTTCTGAGTCAGGGCACTAACTTTTCGCCCTGAGGAGGGCAGCTAGTCTCAGCTTGTTAGAAGAATGACCCTGGGCAGTGGCTGTAAAGGGTTTTCACTTCCCCCATTTGGAGTCTCTCCTGCTCTTCCCCTTTCCTTTGGTTTGCATCCTGCTGTGCAGTACCGCCAGAGCTTTCAGCACATCTCCGCAGTAGCCTCATCATTTATTTTGCTGCTCAAGTGCTTTATGCTTCAAAGACAGCCTGGAGGATGTATGCGCTCCCTAGGTAGAGACCCCCTGCCTCAGAGTTGAGTCTGAAGAAGCTGTTGCAGTATAGCTCCATCTGCTGTTGCAAAACGGGCCTTGCAGTTCAACGGAATACGATTTGCAAAGATGGTATGGAAGCTGGTGCATCAAGGAGCTAGGAGACATGGACCCCCTGGTGTGTCCTCCCTACTGCCAACCCCAAATGTCTGCCCCCAGCAAGAAGCGATACAGCCTCATAAAAGAAGCAGGCTGGAAGAAGGGTGACCCAGAGTGAGGATTCATTTGTCTTGTTGCCGTATGTTTCTGGATGCCCTTCCAAAATCCTGGCTGCCTCCTGGGCTTTTCCTGGCTCTGAAGAGCCAATTCAGGTATAATCCCTCTGAATGTGACAGAATCCTGGCTTCCTCTTGGTACAGGCTGGCCAGAAGTTGGTCTTGGTCACCTTGTCCCTAGCTGCAGAGAGCCGTCAAATCCCCCTCACCGACACGGCAAAGCTAGAGATAAATACAAGAGATACAATGGCAGCTCCGGGGTGGCCCGGGAAGAGGACATGGTGAGTGGAGGGGCTGTTGCTGGAGGCACCAAGACAAACTGCAGCTCATAGAAGCTGTGTGGCCTAGTGGATAGTGCACTGGACTGGGACTCAGGGGAAGGGGAAATATATGCTCAGTGTCATGAAGGAATAACAGTGAGGTCTGTTATGGGGAAATTCACTCCTGTCAGTGGGATCTGGTTTGTGGACTCGGTGTTTCCAAGTCCACACTGCCTTGTAAACCTGGGCTTACAACTGCCGGACCTGGCTCCGACTCGGCCCCCGACAGAGGCCTAGGCCCCAGGTCCTGAGGGCTTCCTGCCCTCAATCAGACGGATGTGTGTGTGGATGGAAGAGGGGCTGGGCTCAGTGTGCAGCACAGACGTACCCCGTGAGGCCTGACTTACACCTACCTCCTAGAGCTGAATTGGTGCCCAGGCCTTGTGCTGGCTCCCTCAGGCCGGGGCATAGTCTGAGCAGCGGGGGAAGCCTCTTTGCCAGGGCACTGGAAATAAGGCGGGTTACAAAGATTTACAAAATGGACAGCAGGGAGCAATCGGCCGGGGGTGGGGGGGAAGCAGAGGGGGGAAATAGAACCTGAGGGGCCTTTTCTACCTCAGCCTGATCTGAAAAGAGGAAGGGAAATAGGTAAGCGTCCTCTGCTATTTGAAGGGTACAGCTGCACATGCCTCTGGCGAGGAAAGACATCACCACAAGATGTCACCAGAACCCTTTGAGCAAAAGGGAGAGAACCCCGTGTGTTGTTGAATGGGCTCATCTGTACCCTGGCCAGGTATTCACCTGGTGTGCCTATCGCCTGCCACCGCCTGCTGCAACAGGCGAGGGATGCCAAGGGAGCGTTACCAGACAGTTGTTCTACCACCAGGCCGTCACTATGGTGATCGCTTGGATACATCACTCCTGGGGTAAGCTGGATAGCAGCAGAGGTGAATGATACTGGAGCGCAGGCATGGGCTGGCTGTTTGCCATCAGTATGTAACGAGCTGACTCCATGCTCTGCATCCAACATATGATAACAAGGGAAGGCATGTGGCCTCCTTTAATTAGAGGACCAATTTCTCCATAGCCATCTCTGAAATTTACCTTTTTCTGTGGGAATCCCCTAGTGCACTGAGTTATTTCACTGCAGCCTTTCACCCCTCTAGAGACAGGGGGTTAGAAATCCTAGATCACAAATGAATTAAATTAGCTGCTCTCAGTCTAGTCTTTAGAAAACTTTCATTGTTGGGAGTGAAACAATACCAGTCTGCTGTGATGGGCAGTGTCTGCTCAGGCGAGGGTTGAAATGACATGGAGTGTTTTAGGTAGCTAGGCAGAGCTGTGTAGTATAGGATTGGGAGAGAAAGGCTGTTTGGTATTGGAAGAGCAGTGTGGCGTTCCACAGGACTAGCAGGGAATGCTGCAGGTCAGATATAACTTTCAATGGCTGAGCCAGAAAAACCAATAACTTAATAACACTGTATGGAATAATTGATTATACACAGTGTAATTAGTTATTACCTGCAAGCAGCCCTTGGCCTCATGAGGGTATCACTTTTAGGGACACTATCCTTCACCCCAAAGTCAAATTTTAAAAAAGTAAATCAAGCAAGCCAAGATAAAGAAAGCCAAAGGTGGCAGCCAGCTCTTTTCTAGTCAATGGGAAGACAGACACAAGCCAAGTTATGTGTGGATATTAAGTGTTTGTGGAATCAGGCCTTACGTTGAATGTGAATAATAATTAAGCAGCTGCAAATCTGGATTCTCAATGAGCAACGGTGCAGAGGTTGTATCCTTGTCAAACAACCTTTCTCCCACACGGCCCATGTTCCCTCTTTATCCACAACCCAGGGGAGTCAATGGAAAGACTCCCCCACTGATTTCAGTGGGCTTGGGGTCAGCCACAGAACAGCAGATATTCTATAAGGGGCAGAAGCTGGCAGGGTCAGTGACATCGGAATCATGCGATTCCTCTGAACGAGCTAGACGGAGCGACAAGGAAGTTGAGGCCATGCAGATGTTGTCCTTTCTGGAGCTGAGGAGAGTTCTCAGTGCACGTATGGTGCTGTGTGTCCTGCTCAGGCCTGGCAAATAAAGAAGGCTGATGTCGATGGGGATAGTCCAGCAAAAGTTGAGCGACTGGAGTGGTGGAAAGTCTCTGCACATACCCTCCCACTGGAACCCAGACGGACAGATGGGGGCAAGGGAGACGGCATGAAGGACTAGCCCAGCCCCCCAAAAAATGAGAGGTGTCAGTCACAAGAGGAACACGGGGGCAGTGACTGTCTTTTTGCTCTGAATTTGTACATCACAAGGGGTCCTAGCCCATGATTGGGGATCCTAGGGGATCCGTAATATACCTAACAGTTAAAGACAGGGCCAGCTCTAACTTTTTTGCCGCCCCAGGCAAAAAAAAAAGAGCGCTGCTCCGCCCTAACACCCCCCCGCCACCAAAACCCCTGCCCCCCCCAGCACCGCGCCCCCCCGCCCTGCCAAAACCCCTGCCCACCCCCAGCACCGCGCCGCCCCACCAAAACCCCTGCTGCCCCCCAGCGCCGGGCCAGGCCGCCGAAACCCCCCCCGAGCGCCGCGCCGCTGCATCCAAACCCCCGCCTCCCACCCCGAGCGCTGCGCTGACCTGCCCAAACCCCGAGCGCCGCTCCAGCCTGCCCAAACCCCTGCCCATCACCGAGCACCGTGCTGGGCCACCCAAACCCCGAGCACCGCGCCAGGCCGCCCAAACCCCCGCCCTCGCCCCCAAGCGCCATGCTGCGCTGCGCCGCCCAAACCCTGAGCGCTGGGCCGGGCCGCCCCAACCCCCGCCCCTCGCCGAGCACTGCGCCGGGCCGCCCAAACCCCGAGCGCCGCGCCAGGCCGCCCAAACCCCCGCCCCCCCCGAGTGCTGCGCCAGCCCCCACCCCCCCCAGTACAGCACCGCTGAAACAAAAACAAAAAACCTCGAGCGCCACCCCACCAAACCAAAAAAAACAAAAAACCCCGAGCGCCCCCCACCACCCCAAGATTGGCCACCCCTTCCAAGGTGCTGCCCCAAGACGTGCTTGGTCGGCTGGTGCCTGGAGCTGGCCCTGGTTAAAGATAGTAATTCCCCTATGGAGAGCCAGGAACTAAAGCTGGAAAATGCCAGCCAGGAGCCATGGTGGCACAAGGGATGTGTGGGGGAAAGCAGTGTCACTGCACCTCCTTTTGGCAGCTTTGGTGCATCTGACCCCAAATCTGTATTTAAAACTAGGTTTTTCTGAGCTTCCCTTTGGTGACCATTCCTGAAAAGTAGCTTTAAGGGGAAAGGCTTTGACTACCGGGAAGGGCACTGGGCTAGGAGACCTGGTGTCTATTCCTGGCTTTGCCACTGCCTGCAGACAAGTGACTGGAGCTCTCCATGCTTTGGTTTTCCCAGCTGTCCAATGAGGCGAGCGGTGACGGCCCCCGTTGAAGCTCTATGGATGCAGAGTGCCATGTGCAGAGCCAACTCTGCGCCAGAAACCCAGCCCTGCCATCCAGAAGGGAGAGTTCCCGGCAGGGCCGGCTCCAGGTTTTCTGACGCCCCAAGCAAAAAAAAAAAAACGGGGGTGCCCAAACAAACCCCCCCCCCCCCCAAAAGCCGGAGTGTTGCCCCTTGAAAAGAGCCGCCCCCAAAGGGCCAGAATGCCGCCCCTTGAGAAGTGCCGCCCCAAGCACATGCTTGGAACGCTGGGGCCTAGAGCCAGCCCTGGTTCCGGGGAAGGAACAGTGATATTCAGGGGAAATATTAAACAGCAGTTTCCTTTCAATCGATGAGACAGGAGCCTCTATCCAGTTTATGGCCGGATCCTCAACTGGTGCAAACCAGCATAGCTTCATTCGAGTCAATGGAATTACTCCTGTTTACATCAGCTGGGGATCTGGCCTGTCCACTCTGTGCTGCTGGTGTCACCGCTGGAGGAGAGGCTGAATTTAATGCCGCGCTTGCTTTTTCCAGGGTAATTCCTAGCTGAAATTTACTCATGGCCAGATGCCTCTCAGGCAGCCAGGTGAACCCGCAGAGCCCTGCACTTAGCAGACGGGACTAGGTGCAGCTTTCTTGGCAGCTATCTGGAGGGGGCCAGTGCTGAAGGGGGAAAGGGCTGGTTTGCTAAGTGCTTTAGAGGTCTGTTTGCTTCTGGGAAGCGCTGATGGCTTCTGAAGGGAAATAGGCTGGTGCGTGACTCTACCCTTCACACGCAGCTCTTTCAGCAGGGCCCCGGCTCGTGTGTGCGTGCTGACATCTCCTCCTGCTGCCCACCTGCCTGCTGCTAAAAGCAGAGAGAAAAACCCAATCCCTGCCTCTCGCCTTCTTCCCATGATGGGTGTGGTGGCAACGGGCCAGGCAAGGGAGGCGAGGGACAGGACAGGACAATTAAACTAAGTGGCCGTTTCCCATCTGATGGGCCTCCTGCGCTCCCTTGTCAGGCTTGTGCCCTGGGAGATAAGTGGCCGGGGGCCCCTGTGGAGATATGGACGTGGGCGTGGCTGCCTCAGGGAGCCCTCTCCCTGGCGGAGGGGCAGCGTTGTAGCCACACTTAGATCGGGCTTTGGATTTCAACCAGGCCCAAAGCTGGATCCCTGTTTAATCAGGGCTTTCAAACACATCTCTAGCAAACCCCTGGTAGTCACAGGGCCAGTCCCTCTGCAGAGCAGGATGGAGTCCCCAGAGCAGAAACCACGGGATGCTTGAGCTTAGTCGGCTGCAAACCTTTGGCTCAAGTCTGAGAATGGACAGATTCCTCCTACAGCCCGTTATCCAGCGGAGGATTCATGTGCTTTCAGATGCAGTTCCTTCTGAGGGGGCAGGCTATGCACTGTCTCTTCTCCTCTCAGGAAACCTCTTCTGGGTTTTCCCCACAAAGGGGGGTCCATAGCCCAGGAACCCCTATTTCAGTCCTTCTGCTCACTTACTCTGTGGCTCTCCTGGGCCCCTCTATCTCTTCTTTCCTTTCTCAGCTCACACTCACTCACCCACACAGCTATCAAGAGAGTGTAAAAGCTTTATTCTGGGGAGCCACATTGGCCAACAATGGCTGTTGCTCTTGCATAAAGATCTAGTGATTTCCAAATGGCCAAGTGCTAGTGTAACCACTTGCAGAGAGCTTGCACAACGTCTATGGGTTTAAAGAAGATTTAAGTGGTAGCTAGGCTTTCCGCTGGCCCCAGGGTATGTGGGTGAATTTCACCCACTAAAATTGTGATTGAATGCAGGGAACAGGAGCCAAGTAGTTCTCTAACCAGGTTGCTGGAAATTCACAGACTCTTAATTCTTGTTAATTAATTCAGAGTGGCCAACCTTTGAAATCTGCTCACCAGACAGTATTGTAAATCATTTGGGAGGTTGGCAGCCTGTGGGCAGCTATGAGTACATTCTGAGGAGCGCTAGTTTATTATGATGATAGTAACACATGGAGACTACTGCCGAGATCAGGGCCTCATTGTGCAAGGCGCTGTACAAATACATAGTGAGAGACAACCCCTGCCCCAGGAAGCTTAAAAGTACAGACAAAGTACCCAAGGGAAACAGAGAGAAGTGATTTGCCAAAGATCACACTGCACATTAGAGCAGTAAATAGAATCTGGATGTCCCGGGCAGTGCACTACTCACTAGACAACATTGCCTTCCCACTTTAAAATATGAATTTTAAGCCTCAGGTTATCAAAACATATCTCCTCCTATTCAACCCTGTGTCACGGAGTTTGGGGGGAGACAAGGCCCTGCACCCCTGGCTTCCTGCAATTCAGTGACTCTCAGCCAGACAGTAGAACAGAAGGTTTATTAGACGACAGGAACACAGTCCAAAACAGAGCTTGTAGGCAAAAACAGGACCCCTTAGTCAGGTCCTTCTGGGGGGTAGGGATCTTAGACCCTAGCCTTGGGGTTCCCTCCGATTCCCCAGCCAGCCCAAAACTGAAACTCCACTGCAGCAGTCTCACTCCCCCTCCCCCCAGCTCCTCCTCTAGCCTTTGTCCAGAGAGAGACCTAGCTCCCCCCTGAGCCCTTATAACAGGGCCAGGTGTGGCCTGATTGGGGCATGGCCCCAGCTGTGGCTGCCTCCCCAATCAGCCCAGCCTTCCTCCACCAGAGCGGGATAACTGCCTGCTACAAAGCCCTGGTGTGATTTCGTATACATCTAAATGCTAGTGCTGGGAAGTTGCACATCACTCACTGGGCATCTAAAAATCTTGCCACTGATTTGAGACAACAGGGATGCTCCACTATTGCCATGTCTACCCGTCTATTTAGTCCGCCAGCTTTCATATGTCACCAGCCTCCGCCACACCCTTATAAAAGAACCGTTACAGGCTGATAGCCAAACAAGAGGTCATGCTCTAAAGCTGGTTATTGGCCAGTTTGGAGCTGATACCAGAAGCAATTTCTTCTTCAAGAGTTTTGCAGAATATGGAATAGACACTGGGGCCTGAGTTCAAATTCTCTTGAACTCATCGGCGACTGACCTCTGACCTCACTGGAACCACTGACCTCACTGGAACAGGGGCAGGGTCCAGGAGAGGCAAGCTGCTAATGTCCAGCAATAAGGAACTACCTGTGGCAAAAGAGGGCTTTTCACCCAGAGGCTGATGGAGAATAGATCAGAGGGATCAGAATGGTGGGATTTTTGCAGTACTGCCAAGCCTAGATGTTCAAAATTAGGAAGCAGGCCCTCTAAATTCATGAGATTTTTTTTTAAAAAAATGATAATTTGGGGTTTCTTTTTATTTGTTTTCTGATTTTTGAGACTTTAGAGGTCCCATTTTCCAACTTCTCCCTGCAGCCAGGAAGGCTTTTTCAAGTAAGAATCCCCATCCACTTTTCAAAGGTGGGAAGTATCATCATGCCCTTTTACAGATAGGGAAACTGAGGCACAGAGCGGTAACATGACTTGCCCAAGGTCAGCCAGCAGATTAGTATCAGAACTGAGACTAGAATGCGGGTCTCTGATAGCCCAATCTAGCCACTAGGCCACACTGACTTGCCATTAAAAGGAAAGCTGCGAAGCCTATGTAATCACATGACTCCAGGAGCTGGGGCTTTAAGAATCTGTCCTTCCTCCCCCACCGGGAAATATCGCAGGAGCTGGCAACACTGTTCTCCATGGACTTCAACAGGAGCCAAGTTAGGCCAATGCCGAGCACTCTGGAAAATCCCATCCCAGTTATTCTTAATCCTTGATCTTCTCTGCGGAGATGCATTAGCCTCTCTGTACAGCCTCCCCAGTGCCTGAGCCATAAGTGGGATCCCGCTGAGTTTATTACGGAGGCAGAGGTGCTGACTCAGCAAGGTTTCGCCAAGCTTGGTTCTCCCTCCCCTCCCCCCATTTAGATCAGGTTGCGTTGTTTAATGGACTGGTTCACAAAAGGCACGTCTGTTGCAAGCCCCCACTGCGTCTTATAAAAGTCAGCACTGCCGTCAAGCCGCGAGCTGGGCTGGATGGACTCGCTGCTGTGCTTTAGAGGCAGGTTATTGCCTTGTAAAAACCCCTTGCTGGAATGAGCAGCACTCTATACGGGCAAATCAATGCTGCCCTTTGATTTGTTAAATAAAAAAACAAAAATTAGATTTCAAGGAATATTCAATATGTTTTGCTCTTTGGTGTCCAGAAGGAAAGGAAATTATTAGCCCGTTAACAACTGCCCCTTGGTCTGTTTTCCCTAATTCAAAACAAAGTGCTTAGAAATTTGCAACCGGGTCAGCTTGAAACATTTCGTTTTGCCTCTGATCACTTGCAACACCCTGTAAACTTGGTGGCTTTTCGCTCCCTCACTAAGGGGATTTCTCCTGTTCGTTTTTTCCATGTGTCTCCAACATATGGAGCAATAAAAACCAAGCTCGTAGCTGGTGTTGTGAAATCGTTGGGGGGAAAACAAATTCAGATCTGCGTGACCTGGCGGAGACCCGGACCCGAAGGAAGCTCATGTTTTTATTAGCCAGGAAATTGCAGGCTCAGCTCGGGTTGTGCCGGGTGTCCACATTTGTCCAAGTTTCACATCATAACTTGCATCTCGGTGGAGTCATTAATATGGAAGGAGAAATCTGCATTGATGGGATGGTAGCTTGATGGGAGGGTGAAGGAGCGAAAAATGGATTGTGATGTAGATGGTTGGGTGGGTGGATGGATGGATGGATGCCCGGGGAACAGATGAAAACCTGAGTGAAGAATTGAATAGATGGAGGATAATAATGGAGAAAGAGCTTGGGGAATCTGAGTAGATAGAAGAAAATGAATGAAAGGAAAGGGGCCTGAGGCAAAATGTAGGGCTGGTTTATAGAAAAGTGGCAGAGTCTTCTATGGCCCTGACTGTTCGCAGGCATTAGAACCTTGCATAGAAATGCGGACTGACCCCGCTGATTCATTGTGGCATGTGGAGATCACTGGGGATTTGGGGGGAAATGGCTCTCTGGGCAAAGGGAACTAGATACGGGACAGAGAGATTATACACTACAGGAAGAGCCCGAGAAGCAGCCTTGTGTGGAAGAAGGTTTGGGCTGGGATTTATGTTGACGTCTGGTGGTTTCAACTGCCTATAAATGATCCATCCCAGGAAAACAGGGTGAGTTTGGGGACTGGGCTAAGGGTCAGGACGCAGCCCATTCACAGGGTTGAATAGCTGATCATTAGAAATTATATTACTGGTAGTATTCAAGTAGATACCAAAGGCCCCAGTCAGGGCTTGGGTCCTCTTGCACTTGAAGTTGCAGAAACATATAGGAAAAGATAGTCACTGAAGAGCTCAGAGGCTGAAACAGAGCATACGGGGCAAAAGAAGTCTAGGATATATTAGCTCCATCCACTCTGTTGAATTAGTACTTGTACCCTTTAACAATGGGCCATTTCCTCATCTGGTATAACTCACTGTACAGGAGCTTCACTGAAGTCAATGGAGCTGCACTGATTTACGTCTCTGGAGGAGTTCATCCCGTGTATATTTTTGTCTAACTTATTTTTAACAAACCATCCATACTAATTGCTGTTACCCCGTCCGCGGTCATGCATGCTATGCGTTATCTGTGCATACACATTTTACCTGCTTTCCTAGCCTATGACCTCTGGTTCTGGCCCCAGGCAATAGCTCACATGGAGTTGTCACAAAACTGCTATTTGCTGGGAGAACAGCGAGAAACAAACAGGAGATTAACAGGGGACCTCGCACCAGCTCTAACTGCAAACTGCTGGGAGGTCCCCTGTTAAATGCCCGTTTGTTTTCCAAAGAATAATTACCCCAGAACATTCCCCAAAACAAAGACTCTGTATTATATTGGTTCCCTGTTACAAGTTGGCTTGCCCCACGGGCTGGAGAGCCTGGGCCTAAGCTAAACCTGCCTATGATGGCCCCCGCCTGAGAGGAATCAGGTGATTGATTCCCGTATACAAGGAGCAGGAACCTGCAGGGCAGAGCCAAGCCCGAGGCAGAGGCAATTGCAATCTCTGTCTCTCTCTCTGGGCAGGGAGGAGGATGAGAAACCTTGGGTTGGGAGGACTTAGGAGTGGACTTTGTTCTGGGGCTTTGAGCTATTATTTTATATTCCTAGAATCTCAGGGTTGGAAGGGACCTCAGGAGGTATCTAGTCCCACCCCCTGCTCAAAGCAGGACCAACCCCCAACTAAATCATCCCAGCCAGGGCTTTGTCAAGCCTGACCTTAAAAACCTCTGAGGAAGGAGATTCCACCACCTCCCTAGGTAACCCATCCCAGTCCCCAAGGAGGGGTATCGTGACCAAGAAAAAGGCTGAAGTGAAGTTTCTTTGAACAGTCCAAGAGGAGACACTATGTGTATATGAATAAGGGTGTGCATGCTGCTTTGATTATGGGCATGATGGCGTGCGTTTGTGTGCTCTTTGCATGTGCAATTTTGACCATTAATTGCGCACGCCTGTAGCGTGTGGCTGCGTGAACTGGTCTGAATTGCTGTACCTATGTGTATAGCGTGTGTGTGTGTGTGAGTGTGTGTGTGTGAGAAAGGTCTGAATGACTATCTCTGCCAGCTGCCTTGAGCTCAGGGAGGGGGATGCTATGCGCTAAATTCCTTGATAAGGACTATGTGAACACAGCGCTTTGTGCTATCCTTTCCTTCTCGGCTTTGCTTCTCTCCAGGGGCTCGTGAGCAGGGGCGGAGCTGGGGGAGGCGAGCAGACGGCTGGCGTTTGTAAAATTGTGTCCAGCTGTCATCACTGGCATTTGTCAAATGAAGTGACCACTCTCAGGACAGGTACTATTTCAAAAGTGGACATCACTTTAAAAAAGTGCTAATGTACGAGGCTGTCAGGTCCTGGCCTCGGGAGCAAGATCAGTTCTCTGATGTTTGGGGGAAAGATAAGGAAGCAGCGTAATCGCTGGCTGTGGTCTGTGTCTCTAACATACCCCGGGGAAGGGACCTAGTCTGGGCTGTTTCTACAAGTCATTCAGCAGAGTGCAACCAAACCTCATCTTCCCGAAACTCTCGCTCAATGATCATCCTCCCAGCATCCTTGTGTTACTCCAGGCTGGAAAGGAGGTTGCGTTTTGCAATGGGTTATTCCTGATTAAGCTCACAGTGTTATTTAATGTGTCAGGGACCAATCATATGTTCACAGAAGTAATAATATTCCAAACACCAAACAGACTTGCATACTGTACTACCATAGCATCTACAGGCCTCAACTGAGAGATGGGCTCCCACAGGAGCCAGTGGGGCCTAGTACAGTGGTTCTCAAACTTGGGCCGCCGCTTGTTCAGGGAAAGTCCCTGGTGGGCCGGGCCGGTTTGTTTACCTGCTGCATCCGCTGGTTCGGCCAATCGCGGCTCTCACTGGCCGTGGTTCGCCGTTCCAGGCCAATGGGGGCTGCGGGAAGTGGTGTGGGCCGAGGGATGTGCTGGCCGCCTTTCCCGCAGCCCCCATTGGCTTGGAGCGGTGAACTGCAGCCACTGGGAACCGCGATCGGCCGAACCTGCGGACATGGCAGGTAAACAAATCGGCCCGACCCGCCAGGGGCTTTCCCTGAACAAGCGGCGGACTGGCTTTGAGAACCACTGGCATAAGGGACTGGGACTCGCAAAACCTGACTTCTGTTCCTGGCTCTGCCACTGGTCTGCTGGGTGACCTTGGGCAAGTCACGTTACCTCTTTTTGCCTCAGTTTCCCCATGTGTAAAATAAAGATAATGATACTGACCTCCTTTGTAAAGCGCTGTGAGATCTACAGCTGGAAAGTGCTAGAGAAGGGTAGTATTATTATTGTGCTAGACACTGTACAAACACACAGTACGAGACAGCTCTTGCTTTGAAGGGCTTAGTAGTTTAAATAGACAAGACAAAGAAAGGCAGCTTGATTATAAACGGGAAGGTGAAATATAAAGAGATTACATGACTTGTCCAAGGCCACTGTGGGGAGTCTCTGGCAGAGCTGTGAGTCACCACAGATCTCCCGGGTCCCACTCCAGGCCCTGAACCAAGAACCCAACCCCCAGCTCAGAGCTGAATGAATAACATATTTAATAGAAACAAAAAGTTATTTCAAACTGAAAATTTAAAAAAAAAATCATTTAAAAAAGGCCAAGATGGGTCATTTCAATTTTTTTGGAATCTTTTTAAAGTCTGTTTTTCCACAATGAAAAATGTGGCAAAATTGACACGTTTTTGAGAAACATTTTGGTGTCGTCAACTCTGCATTTTTTGTGGGAAAAAAGTTTGGCGGGAAAAATTTTGCCCAGCTCGAATTGCAAACTCCTCAGGCCAGGGACTGTCTCTTACTATGTGTGTTCCCAGTGCATAACGCAAAGGAGATCCTGATCTCCCATAGCTGCTACTGTCAGGGGCGGCTCCAGGCACCAGCACACCAAGGGGGACGGTGTGCCAGTCACCGTGAGGGCGGCAGTCAGGGAGCCTTTGGCGGCATGCCTGCGGGAGGTCCACCAGTCCCACGGTTTCAGCGGCAATTCAGCGGCGGGGACGCCGAAGGCGTGGGACCGGCGGATCTCCCGCAGGCACGCCGCCAAAAGCCGCCTGACTGCCGTGGTTGGGGCAGCAAAATTCATAGAGCCGCCCCTGGCTACTGTAATCTGAAGAGCAGTGATAGGACAGCAATACCACCGTGATCTAAAAAGCGGCCACATATTTTCTTATTTCCTCCCCATTTTCACCGAGCTGCTTGGCTCCTGCCCTTAATAACAGATCTTGGTGGATTTTGTTCTAAACTTCATCCCATGAGCTCTGCACTCTTTCACAATCAGCTGCCAGCTCTACACAGTGACCTTTTAATGGCACCTAACCTGGTTGAATTTTAAAAGTCCCCCTCCCTTTTCATCCTCCTTATCTAACTCTCTGTAATTCCAGACAAGGAACATGATTTGGAGGGGTTTTTTGCTATCTCCCCCAGGTACTGAGACAGATGGGCAGGGCCATCTGAAAGCTGTTCCTTTAGTCTCATTGCCTCAGGAGCGAAAGAAACATTATTTGTTCATTTCCCATCTTTGCTCTTTACCTGGTTAGCGCAGAAATGATCAAACCCTAAACTGTAAGGGTCGGGCCTGATTTCAAGAGGTCAGCAATGGACTGCTAAGCGGGCCACCTGGTTATATTGTTCTGGCCATTCAGGGTCCAGCTACGCTGCAGTAAACAACAAAGCATGACACCAAGTCTCAGAACTGGAGTCAATTGGTTCAGGCTGGCGGGGCTTGGGCTGACGGGCTAAAAATAGCAGTGTAGATGTTTGGGCTTGGACCGGAGCCCAGGCTCTGAGACCAGCCCCCAATGTCTACTGCAATTTTATACCCCCACAGCCCGAGCTGCTTGAGCCCGAGTCAGCTGACAGGCCAGCCGTGGCCAGGCCACAGGTCTTTTATCACAGTGTAGATGTGCCCTGCGAAGCCGACCACCCGGGGTATACTGCTCTGGTCATTCAGAGTCAGCGCCAATGCCCACTGAAATTAACGGGAGCCTTTCCATTGACTTCCCTGGCATTAGATTGGGTGCTTGGTCTATCTGGGCTTCCCCATTCTGCTCATCTGACAAAATCCACTTCTCTTAAGATTAAGAAGGGGAATTTAATCTTTATATTCAACTCCGGTGAGATTTACAACCCTGTGCAGTAGACCACCACACTATTTTGAGTTTCTGGATTAAAATCTTTTTTGGTGAATTTAATAAAAAATTACTTGTGTTGGTTTTTTTTATTTAATAATAAGATACGATGGGCGGGCCACATAGCACAGTTCACGGACAATAGGTGGACCGCAATCATTACTGAGTGGTGCCCACGAGAACAGAAAAGACCACCTGGTCGGCCTCCAAGAAGATGGGAAGATGACATTGTTAAACGTTTTGGACGAACATGGAGAAGAAAGGCAAGAATGTGAGAAGAATGGCGTATGTGTTGTGATCGGCGCAGTCTTAACGACAGCTGAAGACCGATCGATCCAGGTGATGCAGGTGAGGTTAATGAAAAATGCACCAAAACTATTTAGAAATTTGGGTCAAATTTGGGAAATAGTTTTGATATAGAAAAACTTGGGGGGAAAAAGGTAAATATTGAAATGTTTTGTTCTGACATTTTCAAAACGAACCATTTTGACATTTTGTTTTGAATCCACGTTTTCAAAATGACATGTTATTTAATAGAGTCCAAGGCCATAAAAACCATTTTGAATTGGAAATTTGTTTAGAAAATGTCATTTTAAATCAATATTCAAAACATTTTGTTTGACCTGAATATATATATATATATATTTTAGTTTGTTGAGGCAAAAACAAAACAAAACAGTTTTGGTTCAAAATTAACAATTTTGTTTAAAAAATTGTTTTATCAGAAAAATCAATTATTTGCTCCGCTCTAATTTGGAAGACCTACATGGCCTGACCCCTCTGCAAAAGGGTGAATTTCTCATAATTGCTACATAAACAGATCACAATGTTGACCAAGAAGATCCATCCTCACTTGGGATCCGAAGGGAGTTTTGTCCCCTGGATTTTTCCTTCAGTGCTACCCTCATAATGGATTCTAGCCATGAATGGGTGATTCCTGTTCTTCTCACATGGGTGATTCCTGTTCTTCTCACATTTTTTCTCTGTTGGGGTGAGAAGGGTCTTTGGTCTTCACCAGACTCTAACAAGTCTAACAAGTCTAACTCTGGTATTTTGATACCACCCTGACACCTTCTGTTGCGATGCTGTCCGATGCTGAACTGGCTCAATACCAGGATGGGAGACCTCTGAGGAACATCTAGATGCTACTTGAAATGGTGTTGGTGGCTTAACTGAGAGGAAACCTTCCACAATTTTGCAGCAGTGTAGACACAGACTGTGTTTAGCATTGTGTCAGCTAGTCAGGGTTAAACACTAGTCCCAGAAGGGTTTATCCAGAACTAGCTGACATGCTGCTGAACATGATTTGACATCTCTACACTGACTATGTGGCTGGCATCTCGTTGATTAATTTGACTCTTCAAAGGCATGTTCCAATAGGATAACAGTTTGGAGTGAAGACAAGCCCTTTGTCAACAATGATTGCAGCTGATGGAGAAAAGCATTGTATTTTGATGAAAATATTTGATGAAAATGAAAACAAATTAATTTTTGACAACCTATTTTGGGTTTTCAGTGAAAACCTGAAAATCCCCAAAATGAAAATATTTCAGACAACCAAAATATTTATATGAAAATGGGAATTTTCCATTTGACCAAAAAGTCATTTATCACTGAAAAAAAGTTTAGATGAAAATGTTTCAACAAGTCTCATACTGAACCAATGCCCCTGTTTGGTGGTGTTGGTAGAGCTGGTCAGTTTTCTTGTTGGAAAAATTTCACATTAAAAAATGAAAGTTAGTCAAAATTAAAGTTTTTCATGGAAATGTGTTGATTTTATGGGAAAAAGTAAAAATATTTTGTTTTGATAGTGTTGAAACCTTTCTTTTCAGTGGGGCCATTTTAATTTTTTTTTCTTGTATATTACTGCAATTATTTTATTGTATTTTATTATCATATAGATTTTTACTTGTATATTATATTACAATATTAACTGTAATATTTATGTACATATATTTATAATTGTATTCTAAAAATCAAAACTAAATGAATGGAAACAACACTATTGAAATGAAACAGTTTGACTCTATCAAAATGAAACGTTTTGATAGTCCTGAACTGAATGTTTGTTTCACTGGATATTTTAAAAATTCCTGAACCAGAATTTTTTCCCCCTGAAATGTCAGAATTTCTCATGGAACAGAAATTCTTGTTCTCGATTAGCTCTGTTTACTAGACACTGTTCTTTGGCAAATGCCATCTTTCCATAACTCACACAAAGACACCCTGAGGTCCTTACCACTTATGATAATAAAATATCCCATGGCACATTTCTTTCTTCCTTTGTTACTAACATATTTTGAGTAGTGTTTTCTGTTGTTGCTTTAAAAGTAAATAAGTGTAACGGATAAAAAAGAAATACTTTTATGCACAATGCCGAATTAGCATGTGGAACTCACTGTCACTAGAGATCACCAAAGCTAAGACCTTAGTAAGATTTTTAAAAAGGATTAGATATTTATATGACTAATGAGATGTCCACAGTTACAGGATAGATAGGATAAATAGGGCTTAATAGGGTATGTAGGTTCTCATGCTTCAGGGAGTAAGCCAATCTTTAATTGATGGGGCTTAAGAAAAAAAATCACTTATATGCTGTTTGTTCCTGTATTGTCTACTAGGAGGTTTCCTGTACCTTTCTTCTGAATCATCTGGTGTTGGCTACCAGGATACTGGAGCAGATGGGCCATTTTTTTATTTGTTATGGCAATTTGTGTGCGACTGTCAAGAAGCTGTAGGCACAGATGAGTATCCAGGTGTAAGTACTTAGGTAGGAAAAAAACAAATTACTAAAATTGTTCAGATACCTCAAATCAGAAACATCAATTAGACTTTTCAGCAGCTTTCAGCCTTGACCAGCTCTGCCCCAGCCACCAAACCTCACAACAACTAGTGGTAGGTTTCTTATCATGGGCATCTTACCAGTAGGGATAGGGAAGGCATCATTGTCCCATGTCTAGGGCAATTGCCTGAGAGGAGACCTGATTCCATTGCTTGTTTGCCACTGACCTGTTCTGTGACCCCCTTTGTGCCTGTTATGCCTTCCAGGCTCTGTCCAGCTTGTCTATTTAGACTGCAAGCTCTCTGGGGCAGGGATTGTCTCTCACTATGTTTGTACAGTGCCTAGCACAGTGGGAATCCACTGTCACTCAGGACCTTAAGGCATTGCTTTAAGACAAATACATAACAACAACAATAATAATATGAGGTTTCATGGGGTTAATGAACTCTTGTGAGGCAAAAAGTCAGTACAGTTTTACTATCCGACAACTTCTACCAGAAAATCTCATATATAGTAAATCTCTTAAAACTTTTATTTGTAAAACATGATTTTACGATGGAACCAAAAAAAAAAAAAAAGGGAAATTACTTAGAAAAAAAAAACCTAAAAAGAGCTGAGAGTTGGAGGATGGATTAGTGAATAATGTGTGAAATAAAATATTCCTGTCTAATATGTCTAAGCAGCTCCAAGATTATATACCATAAAAACAATGAGGAGTCCGGTGGCACCTGAAAGACTAATATTTATTTGGGCATAAGGTTTCGTGGGTAGTGGGTTTTTTACCCATGAAAGTTTATGCCCAAATAAATCTGTTAGTCTTTAAGGTGCCACCGGACTCTTCATTGTTTTTGTGGATACAGACTAACGCGGCTACCCTCGATACAAGCTTATATAATGACTGGAGGTACAGACTGAATTTTTGAGAGTAAGTTTCCTTGAGGATATTTACTACTTCTGTCCCGGTGCATTCTGGGAGAAGGGAAAGTTCAGTCTGGGACAAGGAAGCAAGAGGATGAGGATGTCATTCCTGCGAGTTCCTCAGGGGATAAAAAAGTCAGGAGCCACCAATGAGAAAGATGGTGAAAACACAAAATACAGGGAAAACCAGAGCAAAGAACTGTGCTGTGAATGGGCCTGAGCCAAAGAGAGTCCGAGTACCCATAATTCTCAGTGGTGCCTGTTGGAATTGCTGGTATTCAGCACCACCCAGAATCAGGCGCTCTGTGACCCACAACAACAGAGTAAGGCGTCTGCACCAGAACTAGGACAATCTCTTTTCATGAAGTTTTTATGGTCCAATGACCCATCTGCCATCTGGGTAGCAACTAGAGCTGTGAGCAACTCAACCGTTTTGATTGGCAAGGGTCTGTGGTTGGTTTAAAGTCATCAGAACATGGGGCTTACCAGCTGTATCAGACCAGTGGTCCATCTATCTGCATCCTGTCTCTGGCAGGAGCTTCCGAAGAAGGTGCAAGAACCCTTCAGTAGGCAGTTACAGAATAACATGCCCACAGGAAAAGGTCCTACCTAACCCAACCCAACCCAAAGCCAGCCAAGTAAGGTCTCATTTCAGGCTTTCTCTGTCAAATTTTCTAGACCTTGCTGGGGGCAGGATATGCAAAGCCACATCGGACAGTTAAGTGCTCAACTCCCTGCTTTTCAGAAAGGGCCGAGCACCCATCCTGTGAGAAACCATGCCCCTCAAAGGCATCTCAAGTTGAACACAAATAACTGACTCTCTAAGTAATGAGCCAGTTTTGAAAATCTTGCCTATCCCCAAGGAAATTTCTAGGCCAGGAGTTTCATGCTCATTTGTGTGGCCAACTAGGAGATCACCCTTAGAGAGAGGCTAGGCATCTATTTTGGTGTTAGCTCCTTTTCCCCCTTCTTCGAAATGTTAATGGAGCTCCTTCTCTTCTCTTCTCAACGAGAAAGCCCTCTCTCTCTCTCGCTGTCCTCTCTAAGGACCTTCAATGAGAAAGCCCTCTCGCTTGCTGTGCTCCATTGAAGTTACTAGTTTAAAATCCCTTTGAGGCTGTTCCCCTCTCCCATGTCAGTATGAGATAAGACACGTGACTGTATTAGTCCTGATGACCACTTCCATTTAACCCTGCTATTCTGTCTCCTAGGCCCATCTCCTTGCAGCGGGGCAGGGAAATATCAGAGGCACCCATGTGACCTTTACTGGCTCAGAAGGTAGGGACTGGCTGTGGGAGAAACACCCAATTATTTAGCAGCTGTCAGGGTTAAGCTAAGTAACCCTAGGATGGGGCAGGTTGAGCCATGTGTGTGAGAGAGCAATCTCCCTAATGCAGAATGAGGAAGAGAGCGACGTATGAATTAAATATATTGCGCAACGCCAACGAGATGGATGCCTGGTTTTCGAAGAATGAAAAAAAGCTGGGGATGTCCCTCCAGACGCTGGAGCAATGGGCTCTGAGCAGACAAGCCCCGCCAATTCATCAGAGGACGTCAAGCTCTCAGAGCTGGCCATGGGATAAATCAAACTGCAAGAGGGGATGAAAAAAAAAGTGTCGGAGGGGGAGTTGGGGGGGAGGGAGAGGGACGGACAGGCAGTGAGAGGGAGAAAAAAAAACTAGATCAAAGGCAGAAATTCATCAGAGATAACGGAATTATTTATTTTTCCTGCTGCTAGTGGGGATTTTTTCCCCCTTTGAGGCCCCCCAGATCCTCTGGGTTCCTACGTCTCCAGCCAGTCTGTTATTCTCAGGCATCCCACCCCATCCACAAAGCAACATGTTCATTTCATCACACTGCTCTGCTCTGCACAGGGAGACCTTTTGATCTTCATCTTTTCTAGTGTTTACGCGGGACAGTGCAAGAAATATATTTACAGTACACGAGGCTCTGGCTGATGCTGTCTGTACTCATTTGCACATTAATACTGGGAGCGGGGAGGAGGAAAGAGTGCTCCTTTAATTCCCCCATCATTTGTTAAAATGTTTATTTATAAATCCACAGGGCCATTTGTCTGGTTATTACTCAGGGCTTGATCAAATAATAACTCAGATTCTCTGGGTCACACAAGACAAACCAAATATACTCTAGATGGGGGTCTTTGTATAGCCTGTAGGTCCATCCTCTTGCCTTGCATTTTGTGTTTCAGGGACTTGGGTGGGCTCAGGGGACACATGGAGCTCTTCATCTCTAGGGGTGTCAGTTCAACTCTTGCCTAGGTCAATAGCAATTAAAATTGTTACTGCGGGAGAGCTTGTCCTGGGCTGGCTGGTGGGCTTAGGCTAGTTCCAGTGGCCAGGTTACAAGAAACCACTAACTGGCCCCCTTCTCGGCAGTCTCAAGTATTGTACAGACTCCACAGTTGCCATCTAGCCCCTTCCGTTTGGGAGGCACATTGGAGGTTGAGGGGTGGGGGGTGGGGGCGTGTGAGAAGGGAGCTCTCTTTACTGCACTTGCAGTGAAGCCAAATAGAAGGCTTCCCATTCCGTGTTTGTCATCTACATCTCCCCTCTAACTGCAGGGCTGGGCTTTCTATACCTCTTCAGGGGCTTTTTCTATTCCTTTAGCTTGGGGTTGAATAGACTGGCACCATCTCTCTTTTCAAATGGTTTGCTTTGGTCTTCATTGCTTTTCCTAACTCTTGGAACATGACTACCCCACAATATCACCCCATAGGCCATTGTGTGTCAGTAGCTGCTGTTGTGTTCTGGAGACCTCACAAAGCTCCTGCTAGCAGAACCGGAGAATGGAACGCATGTCCTTCCAGTAGCTCCCATTGGCCCAGAGCAGCGAACCGTGGCCAGTGGGAGCCTCGATTGGCTGAACCTCCGGTCGCGGCAGGTACACAAACCGGCCCGCCACGGGTTTTCTCTGCACAAGTGGCGGAACAAGTTTGGGAACCACTGGTCTAGGGTTTTGTAATAAAAACAACTGAAGTCCGTGAATGCAGATACCTGCTCTGTGACGGGGTGTATAATCTTTTATAACCTTGATCCATGTCATATGACCAGGGCCAGGAAATAAAGAGCCATCTTTTCCCCCAGCATGCTTGTGTGCTCCACTACGGTTATAAATACCTCCAGAACAAATGTGTGTAGCATATACACATGTGATCTGTGTGGAGCAGGGTGACCAGATGTCCTGATTTTATAGCGACAATCCTGATTTTTGGGTCTTTTTCTTATATAGGCTCCTATTCCCCCCACCCCTGTCCTGATTTTTCACACTTGCTGTTTGGTCACCCTAGTGTGGAGGGATAACCACCACTCATACCCCACCCACATGGAAGGATATATTATGACCTTTGTAAATCTCTCGTTGGCCCTGCCCAACGGGGTGCTTTCCTTTAACACTATCTAAGCCAGCGGTGGGTGTCCTGGCCTTCAGGATCCTAGAGTGTGTGCAGGGGAAGAACCATCTGGAGGGTTATAGCTGGTTATAGAGAGCTGCTGGGGAGATGTTTGTTGCCCTCTATGCACCATCCTTCTGTCTGAACTGTAGCATAGCTTGCAGCTAAGGAATCTCAGGAGGAAAAAGTCTCATGTAGCTCCCCTATCCGCCAGAGTAGGGCAGGCCACATGCATATACATTCTTACAAAGTTCAAAGGGCCCTTTGGAGGATAAAGCCATAGATCAGCCAAGCTGTTCAAATCAGTCGAGAGGAGGGATGGTCTTGTGTTAAAAGCATTAGGCTGGGGCTCTACAGATTTGAGTTTAGTCCCTGGTTCTGCAAATTGCTTAATCTGTGTTCATCAGCTATGAAATTGAAATTGGATGGGGGGAAGGAAATGCTTCTCAGTGGTATAGGGTAATGTGTTTGTTAACAGAGCTGGTTCAAACTTGGAAATTCCAAAATTCCTTGAGCTCAAATCAGAACAAAACATTCAGAATTTCAAAAAGTTTCCCACTAAGCAAAAATGCCCCAACATTGTTTCAGAAATATTTAAATGATGGTTTTGGACTTTTTCTTTGCAACAACATTGAAGCACTTTGGTTCTGCTTTTTCATGTTGACCTAGTGAAACAAAAAACATTTCAATAATTTTTCATTGAACATTTTGATGAAATCAGTATGTTCCCATGAAAGGTTTCAATTTAGTCCAATCAGCATTTTCTGACACATACTCAGTCAGAACATTTTCGACCGGCTCTGTTCACTAATGTTTTGAGGTGCTCAGATACTGTGGTGATGAGGGCCATATAAGGCGATAGATTCAGTCAGATTCCTCCACCGTTTGTCTGTGGAATGCTGACATTTGAAATGGATTTAAAAAAAAAATGTTATTGCAATATGGCACCTTTCAGTTGGATTAGCTATTGTTAAATAACATTTTAAAATATAATAGTAATAGCGAGATCTCTAGATCTCAAAGTGGTAGAAGCTCTAAGCATTAAGGTTGCAAACCATTTCCATTTTTAACCCTCTTGTTTTCTGGTGCTCACAACTTTGCAAAATTAATATAGGTATATAGGAAAATGGATATTTTAGGAATGGCTAATATCAGTTTTTGGTAGTCTTAGTTTAAGACTTCTTACAGTTACTTTAATCCCCCTTCTCTCTCTCTCTCTCACACACACACAGCCTAGCTGTAGTCTCCCTCGCGGTGGTGCAGAGGGAACGGCACAAAGCAGAACTCTCAGCAATTAACAGCTTGGAGTGGATTTCCCGCCCCGCTCGCTCGTTCAGTCCTAAGTTGGTGAGTCACAGCTTTGAAATCTGCGCTGGATGCCAGCTGAAAACAGAGGCTTTACACGATCAAATTGACAGATGATGCAAGGGCTGCCCTGCTAGGCACAGACTCATCCATATTCCGAGTTAAAAGAAATATTGCATTTTTAAGGGTAAAGAAACATATTTAAAAGATAAAGGAAGAGAAAAGCTTGCTGGTCATTAATTATAATAATAAAACAGAGGAGGGGGAAAAATTCACTTTAAAGACACGTTAAAGCCCCCTAATCTTCAAAGAGATAAAGGATGGCCAGCTGCCCCCAAGTGAAAGAGACTCCGCCAGGAGGCAGCCGCGATTCTTAAACTGAAGAGCACTCGAAAGGTTACTCCCGCACCCGGCATGAAAATAGGCCAGGGAATAAACTTGAACTGAGCTTGACTGACTTCAGATGCTAAAAGGGAGGGGAAGGAGGAGAGGACTGATGGACACTGTACATAGGTCTGAGGGATGGGGACAAACGGCTGATGCCAGCTCAGTGGATTCATGGGCCTGGGGAAAAAGCGCTACTCACTGACCTCACAAGTCATGACTTTAAAGGGAGAGTGGAGTGCTCTCCTTTGACTTAGTCATGTCCTCCTCCCACCCCGAGAATATGCTTTAAATACCTACTGAATATTGGGCTTTCCCCAGACTGTGCAGATCATTGGCTGCAGCTGACATTGGTGTGGTAGGTGGGTCTGACTAATGTCATTATTATTGGTGTCTGGGTTTTGATTAGGGTTGGACCAGGGCTGGTGGGTATTTAGGCCCAGATCCTGAAAAGACATTTATGCTCCTATCTCCAATTGAAATCAGTGGAAGTTAGGAGCCTAAATACCTATGAGGATCTTGGCCTTTAGCGCCTGATTCAAAGCCCTTTGAAGTCAATGGGAATCTTTCCCTTGACTTCAATGGGCTTTTGTTCAGGCTAAAGGTCCATAGAACATTTCCTGTGTTGGGTATTGCATTGGACAGATGGATGTGAATTAGGTGGAAGATAATGTAGAGGGCATGGTTCTCCACTGCTTCGCACTTTGTGCAATGATTCACACACACACTAATAAAAAGTGGGTGTCGAAAACTACCAGACCTGAATGGTTATCATCATCAATCATCATTTCGTATCTGTATTGCAGAAGGGCATAAGAGAGCTCTAGTCATGGACCAGAACCCCATTGTGCTAGGCACCATACCAGCACAGAACAAAGACCTTTGATTGGGGTAAATGACTACACAAGATATAGAAAAGTGGAGAACTAGACCCAGATTCTCTGCTCTCCCAACTTGGGGCCCACTTAATTTTGAACTCACACGTAAAACTCATTGAAATCAATATTCTGCTTAGGATTCACTTCAAATTTGACATTGAAAGCAAATGAAATAATAATTTAAAAAAAATAGAGAATAGAAGATTGTGTCATACAAACAAAGCCTGAGCATAAAAACAATCTGTCCAGGGAAGAGGGTTTTGTTGAATTCCAAGTAATTCCCCATTCTGTTGTAGGATAACAAGAATTCTGATGTGTATGCACACGAACTTTTAAAGGTTCTAGACCACCCACAGCTTTGAAGGCCTAGTAGAACGGACAGTCAAACAACCCTGGGACAAATGGCTAGTTTTATACTGGCTGGGCCAGCAAGGTCACAGTAAAGGAGAAATTGGAGGATTCTCAATCCTCCATGAAATGTATAAGGGACCCTGTTTGAAGTGGATTGGGAGTGGATTCAGAACAGCAGCCAAAGCCATCAGTGACAAGAAATGTTTGGACCAAAGCAATCTGGACAGGTAGGTCCGGAACTGGGGACGTATATTTGCTACCAGTACTCCTCTCAAGTCTTCACTTCTTCCTTCAGGAAAATATTCCCTGCCCTCTAGAAATTTTGGCTGAGAGCAACTGGGGAAACTTCATTTGAAATAGGGGCAGAAGTTAGCTGATGTAGCAGGGATATGAGTCACTTAGGGGAGTTTCTCCAGCACTGCCATGATAGCAGGACAGCCTGTAGGTAAGAGATGGTATTTAAGCATGGGGGAGGACAGGGGGTCAGCCATGTGGAGGTGCAAGTTACAGTCCAAAATGCAGCGCTTTCTAGAGGGAGTTCAACACCATTATCCACTTAAGACATTCCTCACAGAACGTTGAAAGGCGTTTCCTAGCAATGCAGAACCTACAGACATGCTGAGGAAATTAGAGTTTGCTGCCTCATGCCTAGATTGTCGCTAGTGCTTTGTAAGTGCAATTTATTGGATTATTAATAATATTCTGTTATACTTCTTTTAACAAGAACCGAGTCCAACTGGTGATCTGCCATCTGGGTGTAAATCATTCCAAACAAACAATACAACTCCACAGAGTCCAAACTAACTGGCTTCCAGGAGGGCTTCTGGAATTGTAGCCATGTGCTGCAGCAGATTAATTCACTAACCTCTCTGTGAGGAGGTGCCTTTCCCGATTTGCTCTACAAACACAGTGAATTTACTGTGTGGAATCCAAACTCATCCCCTTCCCTGGCGTTTAGCTTTATGACAACAATAAAAAACCAACATGGTACCTTAAAAATCACCTCAAACCTTCTCCCCAGGTGTGGCTGCTCCCAAGGTTCCTCCCTTAGGGCTGCTCAGACCACAGATCCTGCCCTCTCTGAGAGACAATCCCACTTCATTTATATCTGGGTGGAGTAATGGTCATCTGTCTCAGTGAGCCAACAGAACCCACCCATACCTTTCCCACCGGAATCAGAACTTGCTAACAGATTGGGGTTGCTTTGGCCAAACACAACCAGCCAATTACACTTTCTGTCCTGGCTACTGGAACAGAATGAAAACAATTAACGGTCAAAAAGAACGGAGTTTATTGAAAACAAAAACAAACAAACAATATAAAGGTCAAGATCAGAAGAAAATCAATCTCAAGTATCCTGCCCCCAATATAAAAGGAAACAAACAAAAAATCTTAAGTCTTCACCAGAAGGATTCTCATCAGACAAACCTTTACGTTAGTGCATTTTCTAGTCTCCATTGTACACACCACAAACCCAATAACCCAGGGGTGGCCAACCTGTGGCTACGGAGCCACATGCAGCTCTTCAGAAGTTAATATGCAGCTCCTTGTACAGGCACCAACTCCAGGACTGGAGCTACCGGCACCAACTTTCCAATGTGCCGGGGGGTGCTCACTGCTCAACCCCTGGCTCTGCCCCCACTCCACCCCTTCCCGCCCCCTCTCCTGAGCCTGCCATGCCCTCGCTCCTCTCCCTCCCCCAAGAGCCTCCTGCATGCCATGAAACAGCTGATTGGGAGGTGCGGGGAGGGAGGGGGAGGTGCTGATCGGTGGGGCTGCCGGTGGGTGGGAGGCGCTGGGAGCAGGGTGGGGGAGCTGACGTATTACTGTGGCTCTTTGGCAATGTACATTGGTAAATTCTGGCTCCTTCTCAGGCTCGGGTTGGCCACCCCTGCAATAACCTGATGCTTGGCCAAAGTTCAGGACTGGAATAGCAGGGGTGAGAGTTTCAAGCACATTGGCAGAGCAGAGAGTGAGTCCAGGCTGCTCGATACCCACAGGGCCTGGTTTTCCTCACGGCAACTCTGGCAAATCAGGAGAGTCACCAGAGTAGAACTGGTACAAGTGAGAGGAGAATCAGGTCCACAATTTTGTTTAAAGGGAGGGGGGAGATATATGGATTCACTCTATTTATCACCATCAATACTATGCTTGGCTTGGGGTCAAATTGTAAAAACACTTTTTAATTAGAGCTGGGTGAAATATGGATGTTTCATTTGATTGGACATTTCAAAACATTGGGGGAAATTGTTTTGGGTTGGACCAGCCCCCTGAATTTTGATTTTTTTTTGGCAAAATCAAAGAATCAAAAGAGTGTTCATTTTGAGTCACATTCTTCATTTTGCTTGGCCATTTTTAGTTTGTTTTTTCTTTAAATAAGAACATTTTGGAAAAAAAAAAGTCTTTTCAAACAGCTTGAACAATTCAGCAGTCAGCATGGATTCATGAAATGTTTCAGTGTTGCCTGATCTGTATCCCCCCCTTCGCAAAAAGCTCTACTTTTAATGCAGCTCAGAGCACCCCTCCTGGACCCCAATGCAACTGCTTGGTAGATGTTCCTATTCCCTTTTTCTACAGATGCCTTTAATACCCACCTAGCCAGAAACCGAATTGTTCCCCTTCCATCCTTTACTCCCTTGCTGAGCAGTTCCTTTTACATCCATTCCTGGGACTACTTGTCAGGCTTTACAGAGTCCCTTTCTGTATGTGCCCAACCTGGGCCACACATGCAGGGAGCCATCCAGATGCCTGTTAGATCTTGGAGGAACTGATGGTGGAATGCAGCCTGATTCTCACCGCTTTGGCAGGCTCAGAGCCCCAAACCTATTTCACTCAGGTGAGGTAGGTTAGAAGTAGTATATCCATTTTGCGGATGAGTTCAGTTGAGACACAAAGCAAGCAAGTAACCTGCCAAAGTCAGAGAGTGACTAAGCGGCAGAATCACTCAGGAGTCCTGGCATCCAATCCTAACAGCTGGACCACACACCCCTGCTTGTCTCAAATAGTGTTCCATTGGCCTGAGCCAGCGAGCTCCATCATTGATGGACCAGCATCTCTCTAGCCCCCAAGGGCCCTGGAGGCTTCTAAAAATTGTTTCCAATCTAAGAGCTGTGCTAGCACTGAGAGTATATCATGATGATCAACACCACACTGTCTCTTCACCTTGCCAGCCAAAACTAACAAACACCCAGCTCCTCATTCATTATTCTAATTCCATTGTAAAACATGCCAAAGCTGGCTCTGTCTGTGGTTTTACTTGATGTACTGCCTTTGCAAGAGAGGCAGGGTCTAATGAATTGGGTAAGCTTGCCGGTCAAGTTCTATAGCAGCTGCAAAGGACCTCACAGCTCTTCCAACCTCTCCCAGCAGGGGTCACTAGAGGAAGTTGCATGGAGTGCCGAGGTAATTCCAATTCCCTCAACAAGAGTCATTCTAGAGCAAGGGTGGCCAACCTGAGCCTGAGAAGGGGCCAGAATTTACAAATGTACATTGCCAAAGAGCCACAGTAACACATCAGCAGCCCACCAACAGCTCCGCCCCTCCCCCTCCCTCCCTGCACCTCCCGATCAGCTGTTTCATGGGGTGCAGGAGGCTCTGGGAGGGAAGGGGGGAGGAGTGAGGGCATGGCAGGCTCAGGGGAGGGGGCGGGAAGGGGTGGAGTGGGGGCTGGGCCTGTGGCAGAGCCGGGGTTGAGCAGTGAGCACCCCCCGGCCCACTGGAAAGTTGGCACTTGTAGCTCCAGCCCCAGAGTCGGTGCCTATACAAGGAGCCGCATATTAACTTCTGAAGAGCTGCATGTGTCTCTGGAGCCACAGGTTGGCCACCCCTGATCTAGAGCATGGTGCAGGAGTATTGGCTGTAGAGTACGTCACAGCTACTCCTGCCATAATCTCCACCAGCAGGAGTCGCTGTAGGGAATGGCGCACGTGTGTTGGCTGTGGAAGCTCCCACAGACCTTACTAGGATGCCTGGGTTTTTAAGGGTTACTTCCTCCTGTATCTATCTGGACCATTATTTCTGCAAGTAGACTGTCACTTTGATGGTTTAGAAGCTCAGCAGGGCTTTAACCCTTCACTGTCCCTACCGCTTGGTTGCCACTGAGAATGTTTAGCATGGATCTCCTCTGACTTTTTCCCCGAGGAGGTATCAGTTCTAACTGAAGCCAAGTTCTGCATGCAGGTTCCTGAGTGATTTTATGCCAAGTGACATGCTGTATGGGTAACCAGACCGATTCCATAGCCATCTCGCAGCATGCCGGCCAAAGGACCTTGTCAGTTCATCTGCCTCCTAAGCGGGAAGGGAGGCGGGGACCGCCCTCATCAATTACAAACATCTGTTTCTCCCGGATCAGGGCAGAGCAGCTGTTATCTCTGCCAGAGTGAGACTCAGAGTTGGAGAGTCTTTGAGTTATACAGTGATATCACAATAGGGCTTTATTTGGCATGACAGCTTCCATGCAATCTCTGCACCCAGTTTCCAAACATGGGTGTCTAAACTTAAGTGCCTAAAGACACAGTCACCTAACTGGGTACGTTGACACTTGAATGTTAGGGTTAGGCTTGCACCAGCCCCTGAGGTCTGAGCACCCTTGAACTTGGTGCAAGTCCAGACCAGAATGCTGTCACTGGTCCTCAGATCTATAATGAACCTAGCCCCCAATCCTGCATTAGAGGGACCTCTGGATCTGGATCAGAACCTTGTATCTCAGCCCCATCCCTATGAAACATGGATTTAGGTACCTACATTTAGGGGGTCCCCGATATATCCATTGCTGGGATGGAGAAAGGCTTGTGCATAGATCCCCGTCAGTGCCACCAAACCCTGTTGGAAAAAACAAGCAGACAGTTAGCCCTGGTCTGCACTTTAAATGTAGATTGACTTAGTGATGTCACTCACACCCCTGAGTGCTGTAGGTGTAGGTGCAGGTTGGTCAATGGAAAAATTCAACCTAGTGACCGCCGCTCTGGGAGGTGGGTTATCGACGTCGATGACAAAACTCCTTCCATCAATGTAGGAAGTGTCTTGTAGCATAGACCTGCCCTTAACATAGCCTGGAGTGGCACTGAACTTTTCTATGGCCCCACCCCCTCTCCCAGCCAGGTAGAGGGAGCGGCGGTTGAGGGAAGCCTTGGCAATATAGCCCCATTAGCTCTATGCTGCTGGGGAGCTGAATGGGGGCTCAGAGCCAGCATGGAGATGCCAGGCCTGGCATGGAGAACCAAAACCTCCTGCAGCTCTCCCAGGATCAGCAGCTCTTAAGGGGTAAACGTGGTAGATCAGCAGGGAAGCAAACCCCACCCCCAGGCAGACAGATCCCAGGGATACTGCATGAGGGGACGGTGACAGAATGTACCCCAGTGTCCACACCCTATACACTATTGTAAGAGTCTTTGTACAAAATATGCCTTGTGAGATGACACTTAAAAACTCATAATTTGCTGATCAATACTGTCCTGATGAAATGTGTGCAGCAACACTGTATGTGAAGTTAGACAATCCTACTGGATGGTGATCTTAACTCATGTTCCAAACTGAAGTTGGCAAACAGGCCTGTCTCAAACAAGAGAAGGTGTGCCCTGCTTAATATGCAGGTAAGCTGTAAAGAGAGTCATCGAGCAGGAAGGGAAACAAAAAAACTCCAAGAGGTGAGGAAAAGCAGCAGGGGGCATCTTTTCCTATAGGCCATGGGTGTCCTGAATCTCATCTGGAAATGTTTTCCAAGAGGGGGATGGACATCATAAAACTGAGGGACAAACACCCCAAGACAGCCCTCCTCTTCTCTTGGTCCATCGAGTCACTACACCAGAAGAGCAAAAGGAAGGAGCCATTGAACTAGACAAGGGGTCCTGACGTAAGAATTTTGTTCAGTAAGACTGCTGAGCGCATGTGGGGAGAAAACCTGGCTTTGAATTTAACAGAGTTGGTTACGTTATGCACCAGTTGCATTTTATCTAGGGATGGGGATGTGCTGGGGTCACCCTGCAATATAACCCAGGCTGGTAGGAGCTCAGGTGTGCCTGGCTGGCTACAGCTCACACGGGCACAGCTGGGAGTGACTTGCATGCTGGAGGCTGTTGTGAGCAGTCCAGGCTGGAGGCTAGAGCAGCCAAGCCAGGTAAGGGGGGTGCAGCTACTCATTAGTCTGGATTGTACCCAGGGATTCTCCCAGCTGCTTCTGCCCTCAAAGACCATTGGACCAGGTGAGCTAGGTCTCTGGAGAGCAGCGTAAGGCACTGATGTTGCCTGTGATGGGGCTATCCAGAAGATGCTGCTGGTCCGACACCTTGGTGCCTTTCTCCATTCGCTTTCCCACAAAGAATCCACCTCCCAGACAAACCCAGGAAGCTGGCGTCAGACACTCACACCACCAGCCCTCACCATGGACACGGTTAGTCGCTCTCGCCCCTGGCAGTGCCCTGAGCCTGCCTCCTGCTACAAGCCTCTGTGTGTGTAACAAGAACCCTCCTCTTTGACTATATACTCTCAGCAACTGACTGTTAAAATATAACAGGGACAGGGGTGTGGGGAAATGATGAGAGGGAGGCCAGGTGGCCTGGATTTTCCTATGGTGGGTGTGAGGGGAGGGGGCCAGTTCCCAAATGTAGTGAGCCTAAGTGGGATTGACTCCATGTTGCTTCTACTCTCTGTTGTTTTCTCTCCAGATCTTTGAGCCAGGAATCTGGCAAGAGGCCCCTCAGCGTCTTAACGGCACATCCATTTCCCTGTTTCGTTCCTACTCCTGCTCACGTCTGCTGTCCAGAGTGATTCCATGAGGCTTGACGGCTGTGTCAGTGATGGGTGAACATCAAAAGGCTGTGGACTCACAAGGAACTAGGAGTTTGGATACTTACTCAAATCTTGCAGATCCTGTTAGGTTTGCAAACTGTGTGTGGAAATCGCCTGGGAATAGCCTTCCTCATGCAATTGCTGGGATTTCCTGCTCCAGCAGTAAATATCTCCAACAGCTGGGGCTGGGACACTAGATGGGGAGGGCTCTGAGTTACTACAGAGAATTCTTTCCCATTTGTCTGTCTGAGGGGCTTGCCCGCGTGCTCAGGGTCTAACTGATTGCCAGATTTGGGGTTAGGAAGGAATTTTCCCGCAGATCAGATTGCCAGATACCCTGGGATTTTTTCCACGTTCCCACCACGAGGCACGGGCCATTTGCTGGTTTGAACTAGAGTAAATGGTGGATTCTCTGTAACTTGAAGTTTTTAAATTAAGATTTCAGGACCTCGGCCAAAGGTAATGGGGGGGATGAGGAGTGGGGGATGAGGTTCCGTGCCCTGCAATGCGTAGGAGGTCCAACTAGATGACACAGGCGCTGACTTTCCAAAGTGCCATTGGGTACTCAACCCCCAGCTTTGCCCCCACTCCACCCCTTCCCCCCAAGGCCCCACCCCTGCCCTGCCTCTTCCCGCCCCTGTTCCACCCCCGCCCCACTTCTTCCCGCTCCACTCCCACACCCTGCCTCTTCCTGCCCAGTTCCACCCTCTCCCCTAAGCGCATTGCATCCTTGCTCCTCCCCACTCCATCCCAGCCTCCTGTATGCTGGAACAGCTGATTGTGGTGGGCTGGAGGCACTGGGGGGGTGAAGGGCAGCTGATGGGGGGCTGCTGGTGGGTGCTCAGCACCCACCATTTTTTCCCCGTGGGTGCTCCAGCCCCAGAGCACCCACAGAGTCAGCACCTATGCTAGATGATCATGATGGTTCCTTCTGCCGTTTACGTCTATAAGCTGCTCCATATTAAGTGGCAGGACAAGAGCAGCAACAATGATACTCACAGCTGAGCCCACCAACCACCTCTCTCAGCACAGGTTTGGTTTTAGCAGCTTGCTTGGTCGGGACATTTTAGGAGGGAAGACCGACAAGTTATGAAGCACCTTTTCCAAGGAATGCCACTATGTTGGCAATGATCACATGAGCACCAAACCCTTCAGTAGTGCGAGAAGACCACCAATGACAGACCTAGACTGAACATCCAGCCAGACAGCCAAGGACATACATAGAGAGCAATGCAGGCGGTGCTTACTCTGCCAAGAGACCATGTCCTTTTGGCATCAGCCATGATGACAATGAGAAATACTGCAAGCAAAGCAGCAGCTTCCTATAAAAATGCAGAGGAGTGGGGGAAAGGAAAATAAGGCCTTGTCTATACACAAGAGTTGCATTGGTTTAATTCAAATACGTTTTTAAATCCATCTAAACACTCTTGAAACCAGCTGGCAGCTGGTTCACACTGAAACCAAATTAAGCAAAACTGCTTTAAGGGTGTCCACAAGGAACTGCACTAGTTTAAGTAAAATTTAAAGGACAATTTTAGTTAAACCAGTGCAACTTGTGCATGTAGTAAAGCCCTAGGAGATGCATTCAGGCAAGATAGATATGGAAATAGTTCCTGTAGCTGCAGCTAGTGAGAGGCCCAACCCCAGACTGGTTCCAGACACTCACCCCCCAGCCCCAGATTTGATCCAGATAAAGATCCAATCTCTGTGCCTTGGAGCCCTCTGCAGTCTGGGCTGGTTAGGTAGGATCATGCAAATCGACTTCACGGTGCCCAGGAGATGTGAATATGTTTGGGGAGCTCACACAACCATGATTTAAATAGCATATGCCCTGTTTGTAATGTGTTAAGAGGCATACCCCCTCCTTTCCCACCCTGCTCCACCTTGAGCCTTGCCATGGAGCAGCAGGTAGAGCCCTATAAATAAACGACAATGGGAAGGAGACCATCGGTTCTCCAGGAAAGCTCTTGGAAGCAGAGCTGGACACCAAGAGGGAGAGGGAGGGGGAGAAGGGTGTGTGTGTGGGGGAAACTGACTGATGGTGATTTAGAACCTGTCTGAAAAGCAAACAAAAGCAATTGAAAACGGCATCATCTAGAAGAACTTAGTAGGTTGTATTTTCACAAGTGAGGACTGATGGTAAGGCCAGTCTAATCCCCCAGTGGACTTTCCGCACCTCCACACAGAGTCTGACAGCGCCAGCTGTTTTGTCTTGCAGCTGATTGTTGAAATAACATTGCTAGACCCTCGCACTATTGAAACCGTGTGTGTGTGAGAGAGAGAGAACAGGGAACTGGAAGAAAATATTAGAGGAAATCTGTTAGGATTTCTAAACCCCACAATATCCCCCAATTTCAAATCTTCCAGGTTGGCATCTCATGTCCTGGTAGTAATGGACAGTGACCCTCGACTTGTTCAGGCAGGATCAGCATCTTTGGTCTAAAAAATGGGCTTAAAGTCTCCTGAGAACAGGCTCTCGCTCTGTGCCAGGACTCCAACTGATTCTGGGTGCATCAAAACCCCACAGGGATCGCGTTCGGTTTGCTTTCAGTCCCAGTTCGAAGCACGAGTTCATCAGGACATGGCAAGAACAAATTCACAGGGTGCAATGGTAACCTGCTGCCTCACGTGATGATTCCCATCCTGGCCGACACACCAGGCTTGAACCAGGAACCTCCGCAACTCAGAGCACGAATGGGTTATGCCTAGCTGGAGCAGTGACGGACGCCCAACCTCTATGGATTGGACGCAGAGCGGGATCCATAACACGCACTCACCAATGGGTGAGGGGGAAATGAAGGAGATGGGCTCCCCTCAAGCTTTTCACTGCCTTCTTACTAACCATGTAGCTGCAGAATTCATGCAACCTCTGCCGATCCCCACAGCTTTTTAATTGCCATGTGGTTGCATAACCCATCCCTACTGGCTCAAAAAACAAACAAACAAACAACCACATTTATTACTTTTAAGTCAATCCTGTATTTTGGGGGGCAGGGATCTGGCACATGATTTTTGAACACTTAGGGCTGGCAATACTGCAGGACAACAACTTAAGTGTGACAGCTGGGAACTCAGCTGACTGTACAATATGCAGATTCCAGTTTATGTATGTGACGGCAGGCTGGTATGTAGGTAGCTCTCTGCATGCAGGTCTATGCACATCCATGCTCACATGACGTTTCCTTCCACCCTTCATGAGCTTCCTAAAATGTGCCATTATTGCATCACAGGTTTTCTTATTCCCATGGGAGCACCTGAGAACATCTGGAATCCAGACCAGATTTGATTTGCTCCTTTCCTCTTCTTGAAAGAGAGGGTGTGGGAGGGAAATGACTGACCCTTGGCAGTAATACATGGTGACATTAAAGTGGAATACTGGGTGTCAGTGGGTCGTACTGAAAGATAGAACTGTCTGGAAAAAAAAAAAAACTTCAACAGAATACTTTTCTATCGGAAATCGCAACCTCTCCAAAGTCTAAATGTTTCATGGGAACATGTCCGTTTTCATGGGAGGACTTCCTTGTTTCATGTTGATAACGTTGAAGTGTTTGGTTTTGATGATTGTTTCAACTTTTATATTTGACTAAAATATTAATCACATCTGATATTTAATGTTGTATATATTGTAAGTGATAATGCTTTGAAATGATCAAAGCAAAATGTTTCTGAATCAAAAGCTTTCAGAATTCCCACCCCATGGTAAATTTCAAAATTTTGACTTTTCGTTTCGATTTGGGATGAGAGCAAAATTTCAGTGTCTGAATTTCCCATGGAACAAAAATTCCATTTTCCAACCATCGCTGCTGGAAACCAAATCAAAGCAGTTTTGACCCTGTCTAGCCTGGCTGTCTCCTTCCCCTCACTCCTATCCTCTGGTTCTCAGTGGGTACGTCTACATAAACACCCATGGCTGGTCCATGTCAGTTGACTTGGGCTTGCAAGGCTCAGGCTAGGAGGTCTTTTAATTGCAGTGTAGACAGTTGGGCTCAGACTGCAGCCCGGGCTCTCAGACCCTCCCTGCTTCTACACCACAGTTTTACAGCCGGAGTCAGCTGACGCAGGCCAGGCGTGGGTGTTCAATTGCTGTGTAGACATACTCTAAGAGGGGACAGAGAGGAGGGTGCAGGAATAGTTGGGATCAATGAGACAGGAGAGAAATAAGGCACACCACAAGAGATGTAGATTTTGCTGTGATGCCTGTAAAATGCTGAGGAAGCAGGCTGGAATAAAGCTCTCCCTGCACATGGTCATTTACAACGCAAGTTCTAATGGTCATGAAAACTCATAGGCTAATACCATGGGCTACAGGCTGGCACCACGCAGACTGTGACCGTGTCCCTCGATCCCGGCCCACAGTGCTGGATGCGATAGCAGTCCTGCCCCTAAACACACCCAGACCACCACCAAAAGCAATTCAGTCCTGCACCTGCGGCAATCCCGGCTATTCAGTTCTGGGACAGCTGTATCATCCTGGAAATATCCATTCCATAATCCTAATCCATGTTTTGGAATAACTAAAGCAAGGCCTATCGCCAGGAATCCATCTCAGCTTTTGCACTAGTCCCACTGTATGCTGGGACAAGTTAACATGCCATCTGTGTCATGTGATCCTTCAGGAAAGGAAAATGTGCTCAAGAGACTGTGTCATGCTATTTTTTAAAGTATATTTATTAATGAGAATCAGTCAGGACACAGCAGAATGTCCTCCGGGTATGTCAGGCTCTTTGTCTTGAGCGGCAAAAAGTGTTTCATGTGAACATTTTAGCTTTTTGAGTTAATTGCAAAAAAAACTCCTTCATTTATCAGATAATTTTTGCACATTTTGATCAAAAGATGGAGAAAACAGACTGAGCACGAATTGCTTTTGAGTGGCTTTTTCTACCCTGGCCAGGGTAGCAAGAATACTGCAGGCTGCCATCCTGTAAAATCCACTGACCTAGGGCCAGCCTCTTTTATCCTACTACTATTCTAGCTAATATTACAGCAGCCCGCTAACATTCAGGATTACCTGAGGGGAAAGGTACTTTAACAGGAAGTGTAATAAAGCAATGCACTAATTCTATAGTGTGTGAGCACCTTCTAGTCATGACAGTATTACTCTAGTGTTTGAGTCCCAGAACAATTTCTTGCATAAGAAATTATCTCATCTGGGCTATCTTGATTATCACTTCAAAAGTTTTTTTTTCCTCTTACTTAATTGGCCTCTCAGAGTTGCTAAGACAACTCCCACCTGTTCATGCTCTCTGTATGTGTGTGTATATATATATATATATATATATCTCCTCAATATATGTTCCATTCTCTATGGATCCAAAGAAGTGGGTGGTAGCCCACAAAAGCTTATGCTCTAATAAATTTGTTAGTCTCTAAGGTGCCACAAGTACTCCTGTTCTTTTTCCAGAACAATTTATTATTTAAACATTTTGAACTTGGGTTTAGCTAGAGTGGATCAGCCACGTTCTTACGCAAGGTTAAAGGACCACAGGAAAGATGTCTTAGAGATTAGGCCACTAGCCTAGGACTTGCAAGCCCTGGGTTCAAGACCCTGTGTCTCTATGTGTTTCCTGTGTGACCTTTGGCAAGTCACTTAATCTCTCTGTGACTGGGTTCCTCATTTGTAAAATGAGAACAATAATACTTCCTTGTCTCAGAGGAATGTTATAAATATGTACTCCCAGATACTAGGTTATTGGGGACTGTAAAAGTATCCAAGGATGTGTCTTTAAAAAAAAAAAGTGTGTGTTGCTGATGAAGTTTAAAATAGCTGCTTTTTAGGAGGAAGAGCTGTGTCTTTACTGCTACTTTAAACCAAACCTGCCTTTTTTGTAATGAGGACAGATCCTATGTTAGAAAGAAGGCAACAAAGAGGTAGAGTTCAGGGGTTCATGGCACCCAGGCCTATACTCACACTACTAGACCCCCACTTCGTGTCCAAAGATAGTCTTGAATTACCTACAGAGGTGCCCTCAAAAAGTTCCTAGCTATAGGAAGGCTATGAGACAGATCCAGAGAGCGGAGCGGTCTGAAAATGTTTGGATACTGCAGTGATGAGCGTTGGAGAGACAGAAAGGGGGTAGGACAGGGGATATTTATGGAGCTGCCTCTGCATTTGAGGGGGAGCATTTAATACATTCTGCAAAAAGAACCCATCCTGGGTTTATATGACACTCCCCTCTCAACTTTGAAGGCTCCTGAGGTCAGACTGTTTCCCTTGTATGAGAGAGCGAGTGAGTGAGTGGTGGTGCCTTTAGTTAACATGCTGTTGAGTGACTGAAAAGGCCAGCACGATAATACATGTGCTTAAGTGAGGATTAGTACAGCGGACTGCAGCGGCGGAATGTGAAACCACCACAAGGCAACTTCCGAACACAAAGGACATTGCAGAAGAGTGACTTACCAGGCGCATACCCCCTCATGGCTGGGCACCACATTGCAGGGGCTTTCTCTTCAGTCACCTCCACCAAACCCTATTCATGTCTGCTGGTGATCCCCTTCTTGTGATGTAGCCCTCCAGCTGGGTTATGTTCTGTCCCACCCCTCCCAGGGTATCAATGTCCCAAACGAGTCAATGTCCTGACTCATTCCCGGCTGTGTCCGATAACTGTAATTAAGCCAAACCATCAGGATCACCTGGAAGAGGTAGGGGACTAGTTGCTGCATCCCAGGTGAAGCTAGGTCTGATTTCCCCAGCCTATAATAGATATCATAACATGCTTGACCCTACCCACTCCTCTTAGCCCCTTGTTGTCCAGCTTAAACTATTCAATTTTCCATTTGATGGCAGTGGATTCCCAGGACTATTTTCTTCCAAACCCATTGATTTTGCCTTGACTATAGATGGATCCAACCCTCCGATCCACCTCCCACCCCATTGCCATCCCTGAGGTTTGAAACAGAGCAAAAATGTTGCAGGTGGTGCTTATTTTGGTACGGGGAGGGGGGCCACACTCCCAGATCCTGAACTTTAAGGGATTAAAATGTAACTCTGAATTTTGCAACTTGGGGCCTATTTCCAATCATGACCCATCTCCAGGCTGTGCGTATTTCAGATGTGGGACCCCAATGACCTCTCCGAATCCAGACTCTGTGTCTAACCCGGAAAAGGAGGGGGGGAGGCAAAGAAACATAAAGCCTCCAAGTAAGTGAGCTCTGATGCACTTTAGCTGTGAATGCAGGTAACGGACAGACGCTGCCTCAAGAAGAAAACAATTCCATAACCCTAACCTTAGACATTTTCCTGAACAATTGAAGGAAAGGAGGAAAAAAAGCAAACCAAAGGCCCCACATCTAATTGATTTCCTGATGCAGACTCCTGTTTTATCACTTGCTATTTATTGAGTACCTGCACTGGAGAGCTGCAGGGTTTCTGCTCCCCTGGGATTTCTCTCCTCCCCCCCTTCCAGACCTCAGCGAGGATGATGGACTCATTCGCTTCCATTCACCCTGTCAACAGCCCCCGGTCTTGATGGAGATGGATTACGAGCAGTGCAGGCAATCAGGTACACTTCATTAATACTGCATTCCCCTGGTTAGCAAGCGACCGCGTACAGCGTATGCTCGGTGAGTCCCGCATGCGTGGTGCCAGCCTGTTTACCGCAGGTTGCCGTTGTGTCTCTGGGGGTGGGGCTGAGGAACATTCGAAAGGATCTCTCTCACATCTGATATGATCCTACGTTTCTGGGCCGTTCCTAAGAATGGGCTGAACCAGCTGTGATAAGGATCCTGTAGTGTATTTAACTCTGCAGTTGTCTCTTGGTTTCTATGTCCTATGCTAGTATATCCCTAAGGACTCTGCCATCTACAGAAAAAGGCAGCCATTTTGTATTCATTTCAGTACAGACTGTTACAGAGGAAGCAAATATACCCTCTGCTCTCTCCTAGAAATTTTACTTTCGTTCTTTCTTGTTCTTGGTGTAAAGCAAAGGACATTTTGACAGAAAGTATGTTTGCTTTTTGTATGGAGAAGTCAGGTCAAACCCCTCATGTATACTGATCCTGAATCAATGCTTTTGTAAGGTTTGAAAAAGTTGAGTTTTTCCATGTTTACACTACTTTGTATTTCTGAATTCCATCAGGGGCCAAAAACAAACATCAAACTACCATGAGAGAAACTTTGCAAGAAATCTTGCAGGAGGAAGCCTGTTCTTTTGAGACTTATTTCTGGGAGATATCCCCTCATGATTCCAAACCAGGACTTTGTGGAACCAAAGAAACACCTGTACCTCTCCCCTCCGCAAATCCACCAGAGAATCTACCCTGGGTTTTACATTGAACTTGCTGGATGCTGCGACAGGACTTTGGGAGGTTAGCTTGTGTTGGGTAGATACTCATGAAACACAGTTCAGAAAAACTCAGAGTTCTGCACTGTTATGGAGTCTCAGCGTCTTGAGTTTAGGAGCCCCCACTGGATTCAGTGGGAGTTATCCCACAGATTAATTTGGCCCAGTGGCCCCAGTTCAGGGATGAAATTACATCCACTATGTGTGCGTGTCTGGGGGGCTATTGAAAGGGAAGTGTAAAGCTAAGGGTAATGGTATCTCAAAATGAAGCTGAGAGGCGCAAAATGGTGGCCTAATAAAGGTCAATTTGAGTTGTTCAGGAGGAGGAGTACAGAAAATATCTGAAAAGCAACAGTGGAGCTTATTTCCTAGACTCCTGAAATAGCAGCATGAGGTCAACAGCTGAGATCCCAGCTCTCAGGACAGTTGGGGTCAATTAGAGAGGCTGGGGGTTCTGGGAGCAGGGAGAGACACCAGGTTGATGGGCTAGTTTTGGAAGGATTCTGAGTAGGGCTGGTTGAAATTTTTCCAAACTCTCTTTCTGATGGAAAACAGGGGTCTTGACAAAATGAAATTTTTCATAGAAAGCATCCGCTTTCCCAGAAAATTTTGAATTTTTGTTAAAAACCAAAAACCTAAATACTTTGACTTTTGAGTTTCCAATTTAAGCAAAATCAAATTTTCCTCAACCTCCACCCCCACATTCCCAACCAGCCGTAATTGTGACACTTGTCAGGGGGAAACCAGGTGTTTCATGTTCTCCTGATATAACAGATGCCACAGAGAAGTCCTCATCTGCTTCCCATTACCACCCAGAGACCTCATAGGGTGCCTCTGTTCTACATAGATGGGAAATCAATGGTCAGAGCTGAGCAAGGGGTGGAAAAAAATGATCTATGAGTAAATTAAATTAGAGACTTTCTACATGACTAATTGACTATTGTAGTAGTCTAAATGACTACTCTTTGGAGCCCCCTTGGGAAGAGTGGGCACTTCTGTTGTCTCCCCAGATCCTGGTGGGGTTCCAGTGGGGTTGCCCCAGGATCCTCCACAGCAGGGACAAAGTAGTCTAAATGATGCTGCCACCACCCACAAAAGGTGGAGTCCAGAGCCTTCAGAAGAGAGAGAGGAAAAAACCATCCACTCTCCTTTCTGAGAGGCCCTGGACAGCCAAGGGTCATGAGCAGCTTCTCCAAGACAGCAACCCTGGCTTCCAGGAGCTGAGGAGCTCTGGGTGATAGCCCTACCTTTCAGAACGCCACCCCAAACTGAGCTAGCATCAGCCTTTGTAAGGACCTGCATCTCTCCAGACTTGACAAGCATCACAGAAGCTCCTATTTGGCTGACTGTCCACAGGAGCTCTTTAATGCCTTCTCGACTGGGGTGGGGATCTGCCCCACCACAGCTACCCTTTCATGTTTGTTTCCTGCCAGCATCTGAACCTTCCAAGCCTACCTGGGCCAATAATGGTGAAAAGTGAATTTTGGTTGTGAGTAGTACTAGTCACGGAGGATGAAATTCACACTTATGCACTGTTTAAGTCTCATGAAGGCCACAGAGGATTGTGCTGGCAGGGGCATATTTTCCCCAGATGCGCTGGTGGTTAATCACCTAAGTCATCCAATCACGGAAGAGAAACACTAGCCCACACCTTTTAGTGCTAATTAGCACAGCACACGTTGAGGATATGTACCCAAACTGTTCTGAAATGATCTGCGCCCCAAGAATTATTTACCAATCCTTTGCGATTACAAGCCCTTTGGAGAATTTCACCAGCTGTTCACACTCTAGAACAGAAAATTGGGGGGGACCCCAAGACATGTTCATTAAATATTAGTGGCCAGTTATGTGGTCGTCTCAAGATGTAGAAATCTCTGATACCACTGTGTGGTGGCAGTTAGGACATGCTCACTTTGCTGCAGTGACCACTGTAGCAGGACATCACATCAGAAAAACTTTTGGGGGGGCAGTTGTGTTACTTTCCCCACTTCTTCCTCCCTGCTGAGGCTGCAGCCATTCATGGGGGAGGTGTTAGTGTTCTGATCCCATCCCAGAGTGGGGCGGTGAGGTGGGAGGCTAGTCCGATTCTGGGGAGTGAGGAGGATGGTGGGCTGGGAGAAAGGTGTCTCACCGATGGCCAGCTCTGCCTGGGATTAGAGCCTGGTTTTCTCCACATTTAGCTCCGACCCAGGCTCCTGCTGCCTGGCTGGTGGGGAAGGTATGTGTGCCAGAATCTGCTCAAGATAATCTGCTCTTCCCCTTCCCCCCATAGACCTAGGGTGGTAGATTTAGCCTGGTTACCTCTCCATCATGATGGACAGGTGGCTAGGCCACATTTGAGTGAGTGGCATTGTGATCTGGCGCATGGGGTTGCAACGTCAACTCAAATTTGGCCTGGCCGCTCTTCCCTCCTGACAGAAGGGCAGCTGGGCCAAACCTGCTGCTCTAGGCAGCTGCCCAGACATTTGCCACCTATAGTCAGGGGAGAAAAGGAGGGGCAGTAGGGCTCTGCCCCATAGCAAATGGTGCCCCTGCCCTGTACTCTCCAACATATCCAAAGCACTCTAGATTTCTGCATTACTGTGTCACGAACTTATTGCATGGGAAGATTGGCATTACCAGACTGGATCAGACAAATCGTCCATCTAGTCAAGGAGGCAGTACCAGCAGTTTAAGAGGAAGATGCAAGAAACCTAGCAGTCGGCAGTTAGAGGACAGCCTGCCCCCAGGGAAAGTTTGTGCTTCACGTCCATTAGCAATGCTGCCCACAATGAAAATTGTATCCACTGAAAAAGGGATTTAAAAAAACCCCAAAACTTCTTATTAAAAGAGTCACATTTCTGGTCAACAATTAATTATTTTTTTTATCAAAACCAATACTGAAATATTTATAAAAACCTGGTTTTTGGTAAAAAAAGAATTTTTGGTAGCTGCTTGATAAAAATTTGAGACACCCTCCCCCCTCCAACCAACAAAACAACAAAAGTACACGAAAAATTGCAAAAATAAAAAAGGGCTCATTTTGAAGCTTTTGCTATGAAAACACCTTTGAAATGTAGTATTTTTTTCCACAAAATTTGTTTTTCATTTTTCACCAGTTTTGTTAGCGGCTGAATTATGTCCCTAGCTTGAGAATTGAAACTCCACCCCACGCTCTTGCTTTTAAATCTTGACTAAACCAGCTCTTAATGTTCTTCATTATCAGATGCGAGCCGGTGTCTGTGACGGGAAGGTAAAAAGTTTCCTCGTTGCTTTGTCATCTCTTGGGCCCCTCACGTCCCTTGAAAATAAATGCCTGTGTTGTGCTTCAAATGTTTCATTTTCCAATATATTGCAGGAATAGAGGGGAAGGCAAGTACATTTTTCACTGGGGGTGTGGGGTAGTTTGTATTCAGCAGCAGGTAGATGGCCTTTTGATCCCATGGGAAGCCTAGGGCACCAGGGCCTATGGATACGACTGGGGAGACCGGCTCCACAGCAACTCCTCTTTCTCTAATTCCCTTCTGAAATACTGGAGCCACTGTCACTTCTCATTAAAAGAGGCAAATGCCTTTGTTTTAATTTCCAGCCAGAGCGGACTGGATAATAGTATTAACCCCAGCAGGGGGTTGCAATAGACGGCACCTCCTTGCTTCAAATGTTTGGACAAAAAAAAAAATCGCTCTCATTAGGGCAGAAGTCCAGAAGATGTCGCTTTTGTACCCTTGTCTCGAATGGTATCGAGTGGCTTTGTTCTGTCTGAAGTCCTCCTCATCTCATCAGAGCAAGACCAGAAAATATAATTGGTCGCAGGCAACAGCTTGTTGTCAAGGAGCCAGAGAGTGAGACGCACACATACACAAGGGAAGGGAAGGTCAACGGCACCAGACTCGTGATTCCCAATTTTCTCTTTGGGGGGGGTGGGGGGGAGAGAGAGAAAGAGAAAAAACTAGGTCATCCTCAGCGCCACCAGCCAAAACCATTTTGCCCCTTCCTGGAGTGGCAGCCGCTAAGGTAAAGAGTCTCTGTGAAGCCTCTGACTTGGCTGTAAAAATTGGCTCTGGATGGAGAACTAATCAATGACAAAAAAAGCACCACAGCTCGGGGTGAGGAAATGAATGATTTGTTTACAGTGTTAGCCCTTTGATTTTAATAGGATCCCCAAACCCAACGCAAATTGCCTGGGAGATTTTGAGTCAGACTGATACGTGGAATAGGTAGCCATGGAGAGCCATAACAGAGAGTAAGATCCACCCCCGGAGGGCCCTCCCAGAACTTGGTGCAGAAGGGTAAAAGTGCAGTGTATCTTTGTACTTTGTCCCCTCCTTCCCAAGCAAATTGGTAGGGAGTGATGGTACCTAGGCTCCACCTCCATTGGCCAGTCCATATGAACTGGTGCAGGATGGAGGAGTAGTAATGTGCTAGGCCACTGGTTAGGGCCAGCAGGACTGGCTCTAGGCACCAGCAAAGCAAGCACGTGCTTGGGGCAGCACATTTCCAGGGGCAGCATTCCGGCCATCCTTTTTTGGGGGGGGGCAGTTGCGCTCTCGGAGCTGCACCACTTAGACGGGGCGAGGGCGCCGCGCCCCCGGCTGCAGCGGGAAGGGGAAGCTCCAGCCCCGGGATGCTGAGCTGCCAAGACCCAGCTGCTACCTGGGGAGGAGAGGGTGAGTCCTGGCGGGGAGCCGGGGCTGCGCTGCCTCATCTGCGCACTGGCTGCTGCCCTGCCTTGTGCCACCCCTTATATCGGGGCTTCTCTGCGCAGCCGGGCGGGGGAGGGGGAAAGCCCCTGCAGGCGCTGGGAGAAGGTGACATCACTCCCTCCGCTTCCAGCACCGCCTGCGAGCCCAAGCCCGACCTAAGCTTGGGGCGGCAAAAAAACCTAGAGCCGGCCCTGAGGGCCAGTATCTAATTACAACCCTCTTAGTGGAAGGGGGCATCAGAGAAGCGATTGTCTCTCCGCATCCTTTGCTCCTGCCTCAGCCCCGTGTTCTGGTCTGCTTGTATAGGCTCCATCTCACCTTACTGACTCTCAATTTTAAAATGGTTTCTGGAAAAATATACACATACACCAGGGGTTGTTACTCCACAATAATGTTACCAAAAGATAAGTATTTGACAGAAGGCTGCAGACATGCAGTGACTGGTCATAATGGGATTGGCCAAGGGAGTGGTGCTCAGCTCTGAATTAAGGTTAAATTGGGACTCTGGGTTCAAAGGTGAATCAGGAGTAAGGGTCAGATGTGACAAGGCCTTGCAAAGGAAAAATGGCAGGCCTGGAAACTGGGATCCAATCCAGAACCAAAATGGCAGGAGTAGGTATCTGTGGTTTAGTATCCAATTCTCCCATGGCCCAGCAGGGCTTGGACTGGAGGGGATAGATTTGGACTCTCTTTGGGCTTATAGACATGGGGTCTGATTCTCTACTATGTTCCAATCGTTTTTAAATGGTGGGACTCCAGCGGTCTCAGTAGAACTATTCTGGTAATGCTGGTTGGGAAATGATTATTCTCCCCCACGAAAAATTTTGTTTTGACAAAGAAAAAAGTCCACCATTTTCTGTTTCTGGGGGGAAAATAGTTTTCCATTGCCAAAAACAGCCAACCAAATATTATACAATACAAAACCCCAAAAGCTAGAGAGGAAAATGGAATTTTTTCCATGAAAATTTCTGTTTTGCTGGGGGCGGGAAATCAAAACAAAAACACCTCTCCTCACACAAACACATTTTGATGGAAAATTGTCAACTAGTTATTAACCTTAACTGAAGGAGGGCATTGGAACCCCGTGGATGACCTCCATTGTTGGCAATGGGTCATTCGTTCTCTTGGTGAACAAGCATGTCCTGAATGTCCTTCCACCATCACAAGCTGAGAACACTCATGTATGGTGCCAGTATACTCCACATTTCCCTGAACCCTGCTCCATGTGCAGGAACAGAGTACCTGAGATTCAGACCCCAACTAATGATCTCCCTGTGTCTTAAGGCCCTAGTTTATTTAGGTTGCCAGGAGCAGATGCTGGGGTCTGACTGGCAGGCAAAGATTTATTTTTCCATATTAGCTTGTTCTGGTCTGTACCTGATAACAGCCTGGAGAATTCAGAAGCTTTTGGGGACAAACATTAGAGAGTGGCTGATAGAGCATTCAGTGGCCATGGTGGAATGGCCACCATCTTGTCTGACACAGGGATTGAATTGGAGACCTCCAGAGCTAAAAGTGGGGATACTAACAGAACTCCCCCCTAACTCCCAGGCAGAGTTTCTCTGAAATGATGAAATGGTACCGTGGTCATTGTACCAATCCACAGATACCACTGTGCAGTGCCACAGAGGGGGACCTGTAACCCACACTCACCAGGGGCTTACAGCAGCAGCTAGCATTAACCAGATATTTTCCTATGGACACCACTATGACCAAGGAGTTGGATTTCATTGTTTGTCTCTACAGCTGTCCACTGTGGGATCTGCAGACAGGTTACATACATTCCACATGAGTAGGGCTGGTGGGATTTGGTCCATGACAAGGAGCCCAGGCTTCCCAAGCCCACAAACAGATGCCATGAGCAGGCAGTACTTGACTTATCTCAGAAGCTAAGGGGTACCACAGAAAGAACTGGTGCGGAACTTAGGGGTGGGCGCAAGGCGATGGAAAGGAAGGTGCTGCAGAAGACAAACGTGGCAGTGCAGTCAGGAGCTGAGCAATAACGGAGGAAGGCTCGGCCTTGGAGAGAAATGGCTGTAATCATAACCACACCCGTCTCCTCTGCTCCGAAGTGTATTGTCCGCTGAAAAGAAGCAAGTCTGGTTTGGAGTGGGGTTGTGGGGGGAAATCACAAGAAAGTGTTCAATTAATTCCTCATTTACAACACAACACTGGGCACATTGCTGTTCTCCGTCCCTGCCTCTCTCCCTCACCTACTGTCAGTATGTTTAGAAACAGGCTGAAAATGAATGTTTCTTTCCTGTGGGGTAACTGTCACAAAGGATAAGATTGTTTGTTATGATTCTATGAAAGGTACAAAGCCAAGTTTTAGAGATCCAGTTTATAGAGGCCTGTGAATTGGGCATGATGCCAATTCTACATTGGGCATAGGGCTAGTGAAGATTTTTAAGTGCTCAGATTCTCCAGCCAAATGCCTGAAGAGGCAATATAACCCATCAGGTAAGACTCTGAAGTGGGAGTCTAAATTTCCTTGCCGGTAAAATGAGAATAATGATTAACCTTTACCTTCCCTTATAAGGTGCTGTGAGATCTTTGGATGAAGAGTGCTATATAGGAGTTTGTTATTAACTGCTTAGCTATTGGGTGGAGGTTGAAAGACAAAATGAAAATAGAGCTGGTCAAAAAAAACCAAAAACAAACCAAAACACCCTGCCTTGAAAAATGTGGTTTTGTCAAAAATGAAAAAGTTGTGTGGGAACATGTTGATGTCCATGAAATTCTACAGGGAAAAAGTCAAATTGTTTTGACTTCTCATTTTGTTAAGGTCAAAACCTTTTATTTCAATAAGGTAAAAATATTTCATTTTGGCTTTATAATTTTGATCAATTTAATTTTGATGTTTATATTTTAACATTATACATTTCATGTTATACACAATATTATATGTGATATATAACTATAAAACAAGAGTCAAATTAAAACATTTTACCTTATCAAAAGGACACAAACTTTAACTGCTTTTTATCTAAATGAAACATTTTGATAGTCCTGAATCAGTTTTTTTTAAATTTTCACTTCACAGGAAATTTCAAAATTTCACCTTTTTGTTCCAAGTTGGAACAATTTTTTTTTTCAAAATGTTGGAATTTTCCATGGAATGGAAATTTTGGTTCATAATGACGTGACTCTAGCTGGTCAACGGAGCAAATCAAGAAATACCTTATTTTTCCCCACAAAAAATGTGCATGGGAATTAAACATTTTTGTTTTCATCGATATTGGGGGGAGGGGGAGAGATTCATTGAAAAAGCACAATTTTTGTTGCCAGAAATCAAACATTTTAAACAAACATTTTAATGAAAATTTCTGCTTTCCCATAGAAAAAGTTTTAATAGATAAATGATCGATCAGTTCTAGACATTAACAATGGTGGTTTTTTGTGTGTGTGTGTTTTACAGAAATGTAACAGCAAGTAGTTTGGATAGTTAAAGGCCTTAAATTTTGTGACTCAATTCACTGAAGGCATGTTGGTCTCCAGTATAATGGCACACCTTGTTGGGTATGATTGTGTGTCTTTGTTCTACGATAGCAATGATTTAACTGTGGTCCCCGGAGCTTTGCTGGTGACCCCCGGAGACCTGTCTGGGCAGATGGTGCCCTCTACTCTGCCAAATATCTAACTAAGAAGGTGCATTAAAAGAAACTAAAAATGCATTAAATCCTTTCTTAATGTTGCCTGTCTGTGGAAGCGTAACCCACTGCTCAGTGTGACCCCCACCCATAGCTGTTGGGAGCAGAAAGCCCCGTATTGTAGCTCAAGTTGTAGGGTTATGTGGTTTTCCATTCTGGAGGGCCTGAGTTCAGGCCCTGCTTTGTCAGCCAAGATGGCAGCTGGCAGAGAAGCAATTACTGTAGTTCCCAGTGATGCTAGGTTATTGTGAATGTGAGGGAAGTGGCCAATGGGAGAGGAGGTGGTAGCCCTGAGACAATACATCTACTGTCCCATACCATGAAGAAGTTAGAATATTCCTCCTATGGATTATATCCCTGCTGGAGGGATTGTGCCACAGGGATGGTACAGTCTGAGCCTGGCCAGCTCTACTGATGGTGCAAAAGGGGATGGTAGAGCCCATTGGTTCACCTTGACCCCTAACTACCCCACCCTTTGTGCCCATCCTTCAGGAGGATGCAAGGCCTGCATTTGTGCCTGGATCCAGCTTTGGAGATGCAAAGGATGCACACCTCCCCCTCTCCTTTGTGCCTCTGGGCAGGAGCTGGGCCACACTATGGAGTGTTCTGATCCCCCTGGGAATCTTGCGAGAGCCTGCGCTGCTGCAAAACGGGCTGGAAATCTTAGACGCCAGCGTTTGGCCATGCCTCAAACCCTGGATCCCACTGAACAGCGGTAACATTGTACCTTAAATTGTCATTTGTCCAAGACTGAAGCCAACAATGTCTGGATTTTGCAAGGCCTGCTGTTATTTGTGGGAAGGGAGAAGGAAGACAAATTTTCTTTTGGTGGTGGACTCTTCATTTAAAAAAAAATTGCTATCACCTAAAAGTGGCTCTGGAATGTTTGAGAGAGGCCTGTGGGGATCAGGGGTCAGAGTGATGGTGAGGGAATTAAAGGCTTTGAATAAATGGTTTGTTCCATAGTTGGACAGTTTATCCACTGGCTTGGGAAAATGGGATTACAGGATATCCAATGTGGGAAGTGTTTGTGGGATGACTACATAAGGGGATAGATAGAATTACACAAAGTCTTAAAGCTGCACAACCATGGTAGCCATTTCAAAACATTACATAAAGCAGAAGGAGACAAAAGAGGACACAAATCAATGTAGTAATTCTATTTTTGTATTTTATTTACTTATACCAATACTAGCATTCAGCCCCCACTGCACTGGAGGAGACTGCTGTTGTCAGGGTCTATGGGTTTGAATTCCCTCCACTGAGGCTAGGTCTACACTACACACCTGAATCGGCAGGTAGAAATCGATCTCTCGGGGATCGAATTGTCGCGTCTCGTCGGGACGCGACAGTCGATCCCCGAATCGACGTTCTTACTCCACCAGCGGAGGTGGGAGTAAGCGCCGTCGACGGGGAGCCGCGGAGGTCGATTTTGCCGCCATCCTCACAGCGGGGTAAGTCGGCTCCGATAGTCGAATTCAGCTATGCTATTCGTGTAGCTGAATTTGCGTATCTTAAATCGACCCCTCCCATAGTGAAGACCTGGCCTGAGACTGGGGCTAGCTGGTTCGGCCCTCAGGCCAGTAAACGAGTCCATCTGGGCTGGGGCAGAATCACCTGATTGGTGGCCTGCCTGATTGGCTGCAAAGAGCCATCCAGTCTGCAGTTACGCTCAATAGCTGTGCCAGGCTGTTGGCTTATCTATTTGTGCAGCAAATAAATACAGTTAAAAGCTTCAAATTTTTAAGTGTGAGATTTGACAGCACTTGGAAGGATCAAGTTGAAAATATTAGTGGTAAGTGTACAGGCAGAATCAACTGTATTTTTGGAACTTCCTGGGGGTGTGGATAAGAAAGCAGCAGTAAAGCGGTACAGAGAGCTAACACCAATTATCGACTACGCCGGTCTTCACTTTGGCATCAAAACTGAATTGGAGACCGTTCGACTCAAGCCAAGCTCAGGTGTTGTGAATGCCATGTGGCACCTTCATCACAATGCTGATGTACTGCAGATAGGCATTTCCCTTGCAGCTGTTTCTAAAAACGTCAGTCTGAAAGTTTTAACCTTTTGCGCTAAAGTCACTGACAACAGTGAAGAGGCAAAAATTCAAAAATGTCTCACGTAAGTAGGATTAAAGCATGGACAAAGGATGTTGGCGAAAAGAAAAACCTAAAAAAGAGATTAATATCTATAGCGTCGGGGGAATGCATTATAAGTGGGAAATTATACCTACGGAGGTAGATATGGAATTATACAATGAAATTAAAAGAGGAAAAGGAGTGGTAAATATGCAAGATATAGCAAATCAATATGTCTGTGATAAATGGGGACACTACTGCCAAATGTATACCAATCGCTCCAAAGATGTAAGAACAGGCAGAGGGAGAACAGCATTCTCTGTTTTCACTGGGAATCAAGAAAGCTGCAAGGCTATCAAATTTTGTAGTCCTTTTAACTGCTGAACTGGCAGGAATAATGCTGGCATTAAGTTGAGTCAGAGATGTGCCCAGCTGCCACGGTCATCCTGTCCTGCTTCCTTATTGGGACTGCTGGTGATCAGAAATAGAACTTCAGATATCAGAAGTGATACTTAATGAATTACTACTGTTAACGGAATTGATGCAGTTGGGTGGAATCACAGTAATAGCCGGGATCTCAGTGGATGTCGGCATGGTGAGCAACAACCTGGCAGACAAAGTGGCAAAAAATTGCTGTCAAACATGAGCAAGTTGATTTGGAGATCCCTTTAGGTAAACTGGAGATTAAAAAAATCTAATTAAAAAAAAGACATTGAGAGGAATGGCAGGAACTATGGGCAAACAAAATGAAGGGGAAAGATTCTGTGAATTAGGCCCAGGAGTCACAAATTCCAATATACTCCAAGGGCCTGGGGGGACGGGGAGGGGAAGAGAGAGAAGTGGCTCTATTTAGAATTTTAACTGTCAACTGTGGCTTAAATAGTTATTTGTTTCTAATAAAGAAGGTTTATGTGGAACGTACATGGTCCAGGAAACAGTTGGTCATCTCCTGTGGGAATGACAAGAGGGTACCATCAAAGTGGGTATTTATCTGAAATAACACAGAGGCCCTAAACTATTCAAATTTTCACTGCAACACCTACAAAGAGCACCAGAAAAACTGGGTCCTATTTAAAAAAAAAAAAAAAGCTACATGCAATATCACAATTCTTTAAAAATACTGGGAAAGATGAAAGACTAATTCTTGAGTTACTGAGGTATCCAGTACTCGATGGTCAGCGACTCAGCAAGAGAGTCTGCATCACCATTAAACAAAGAGGTTGCTGGCTGTTCAGGGCTTATGCCTGCAGTTGTAGTGTCTCTTTTGCTTCCCTTGTTCCCAGCCTTGCTCCAACCCTACTCCCTTACCCAGCTTCTGACTCCAGCACTGACCCTTGTCTCTAACTCCTGGTTCCTGTCCCTGGCTGTAACCACTAGGCAGGGAGGTCTGGCTCTAATCACTAGGTATGACTGCCCATCCCCCAGTCCCTGAGAGCAGTTAATTGAGGAGTGAGATTTTATTCACAACAGCAAACCCCTGCTCACAGAAAGCTCTGCGAGTTTTACATCTGTGCAGAATAGATAGGAAAGACTCAACAAGACTAGCTTAGAAAGAAACTTTTCCCTGGTCATGTTAGGGCATAGTTTCCCCATCACTGCTGTTTAGCATATTCCTTGGAGGTACTGGCCACTGTCAGAAACGGGATACTAGATGGGCGACTGGTCTGATTTGGCATGGCAGAGCTGGTGTTCTGAAAAGTACCATGCTATACACTGCCTGGGGCTCACTTTTTCTTTCTTAGAAAGAATGAAGGGCTGAGCCGTAGTGATTCCAACCAGTGGCTCCAGGATGCCTTGGATGCTTTGATGGGCATGCTCGTAGGTGCTTGGGAAGACAGTTTAACTTGCTCTGCCACTTATGGGAGCGTGGTCACCTTAGGCTTCTGCCAATATAACGATAAAGTTAGTTACATGGCTTGGTCTCTCATCCAGCATACAGAGCACATGGTGGCATGAGGGTGATATTGGCATGAGTTTGGGGTGCCTGCATCACTCACAACAAGCAAAGCCCTTAGCTTAGGCAAGTCTTGTCAAGCAAGTGCCAAAAAATCCCAACCTGTTATAACCCTAACAGCTGGTGGTAGTGTGACACTTTAGAGAAAAGATTCATGTGTGTTTTATTTTTGTTGGGAGGAAGCACAGTCTAGTGGATCAGGTACTGGACCGAGTGTCAGGAGACATGGGCCAATCCTCTGGCTCTGTCACTGACCTGCTGGGTGACCAGGGGCCTCTGCCTCCCCTCACCCTTTGTCTGTCCTGCCTTTTTAGACTGTACACTCTTTGGGGTAGGGGCTGTCTGTCACTATGTTTGTGCAGGGCCCTGCACAACAAGAACTACTGTAACAATAATCAGATCTCTCCACCTGTGTGTATGTTACTTTAGCATGAAGGTCGGGAACCCATGACTGCTGGCTCCTTGGTAGCTGCTGCAGCCACACGGCCATTCGACAACCCTAGCAGAGCAGCAGACAGGCACGTCGGAGGAGCCTGCTCATGGAGGCCCTGATTGGCAGTGTCTTCTGAGTCCCCTGAGTCCAGTGTGTTATTTAAGGCCAGGGGGAAACAGTTGGAGGCTATCTGTGCAGCTAGGCAGATCCTGGCTTCTTCTTGCATTTCCTGATACCTTGCCTGGCTCCACTACCCCAACCTTGGCAGACACAGTGGACTTTTGACTTGGCACAGCTCATGGTCTCCAACCTAATCCTGCAGCAGGACATCGGGGCAGATTGTGGCTACTGGCCTTGACCAGTGCCTGGGATCCTGATACTTAATTTCTTTTTATAAGCTTCTATGTGACAGGACTATAGCTATGAATTAAAAAGAGGGCCCAAGGCCAAGATTTGGGGGTTGGGTGGGTTGTTTGGGCTCATTATACAGACAAGCTTGAACAAAGAAGTCTAGAATTAGAACAGAATTTCCCTGAAGCTCAGGGGTATTTAGAGCCAAGGTTCTGATCCAGTTTCATCTTTAATATGAATAATTGTTAAAAACCTCTGGCCCTGGTTACATGCTCAGTTACACTGAACTTCCACCCATCGACTTCAATGAGAGCTGTGCTCATGGATCTGAGCGCAGAATTGGCCCCCCATGACATTTTCATTTACATCAGGATGTCAGTTTTACAGTTTGCGATTTCACAACCCATAAATGCTAGATGTTAGAAAGCAGGACCCCTGGGTCCTCAATAGGATATTGCAGGTATTTCTAGCCCTGATGGGTCACAAGATATCAGACCTTAAAACTGTTGTTGGTCCACCACTGAATATTGCCCAACGTGGACCAGGGCAATAGTTGCTTTCTTCTTATTATTATTAGTGTGGAGTGGGGGGGATTGAGGGGTTATTCCTCATTTCCCCAAGGGAGGGAATAAATAGTTTCTGTTGCATTTGTTCTTACCTGGGTGTCTGTTGAAAGCTGCTCAGAGGTTTGGCATGTGTGAATTAGCCCTGGCTGAGGAGGTGAATGAGTAGGTAGGGAGCAGGTGAGCTGCTCCAAGTTGAAAATGAAATGCTGCTTATCACAGGAGAGTCCCATATATCACCTGGCTGCAGAAATAAATATATTTGCAAACCGGATATCGTTAACCCCTGGGGTATGTGTTTTTACATGATGCATAAATGGCTTTTGCAACCTGCATAGGACTGGAGCTTTCGATTGGCTGTCAGTTACATCATAATCATAGCTTGAATGTAAAGGTTCTTGAAATTACATGGTAATGAAAACATTCATTTCATAATAGTAATTAGACACCCGGGGCAATATATCTCTTGGGGATTATTGCCTTTAGCTTTGTGCTGTTTGGCACATGCTATAATCACAAAGAAATGCACTGCCTGTCAGGTCACATTACTTAAACACAGTCTGTATAGTCACCTCTTAGATGAGATGGCTGGATTAGGGCCATAAAATTGTATGGACAGTGGTGGCTCGAGTTAGTGTGTGTAACTGTTCCCGATAATGGTTTGCAGCTGTGAGAGCTCAGCTTGGAAACTCCAAAGCTAGTTCTCCCCTCTCTTACAAGCTGGTTAGGGGCTTAGTCAGCCCACTGAACAAGGCAATGGATTTAGGGGAGAATTCTGTGGCCTTTTACTTCTGTGTCCCATTCGGGGCCTGTAGATAGAGTCAAGAAACACCCAGCAGACCGGCTCAGTCGCACAGGGGCTGCCTGCAGAGATTTTCATTGGTCCAGTCCCAAGGTGGATTGCCTCCACTGCCTGCTGCCCATAAATAACAATCTCATCATTTATAGGATTTCCTGGAGACTGCAGCAGTGAAGGAGGAGGCAGGGAGGAGGAGAGGGAAGGCTACAGCAAATTGTGTCACTCCAAAGTTATTTCACAGGTGTGCAGGCAGACTGGGCATCTGCAGGAGGCCAAGTGTCTGAAAATATAGGGGAAGGTCCCCCTAGTCCAGTGCCAAAAGACAGGAGAATTGCAGCCAGCAGGTGACCCCAAACAGGTGCTTCCTACCTCTGCTAACAGCATCGGAGGAGACATGAAGGGCCTGTTACAGCCTATGCTGCCTGACTGCTTCACAACTCATGTTTCCCGTTGCCACCCTGAATGGCGTAATGAAAGTTCCACAGTGCCTGAAGAGGCTATAAGCCAAGCTGCCGGGAGGTGGTCAGCAAGGGCTGCTTGGTTCCAAGCCCTTCATGGAAAGTTCTCTCAGGAGCCTGCAGGAATTCTAACAAGGTGGCATTTGGAGGGATGCAGCCATTTAGGACAATCGCGTTAGCTCAGACTCCCCAATGCTGCACTCCTCCCTCCCATGTGCCCTTTACCTTTATGTTCAGGTGGGGGAAGTTGTAGCTCATTCCCAAAAGTGAAGAGGTGAGGGGCTGATTCTGTGCTGGGGCTGGTGACTTTTCTTGACAATTTAGCAAATCTGAACTTAAACCGGTTTCATGGTGGTCTGTTGTTTGACTCGAACATTAACAAGCAGATGCACAGATTCCAAAGCAATTCAATGTTCATTCAGGTCTTCTTGATCCTTCCAGGAGCTAAGTAATCTGGCCCCCAGTCCAGCAAAACACTAAAGCTAGGAATCAACCTGTTGTCGGCACAGAGGGCCCGAGGGGGCAACAGCTGTGTTCGTTGCCCGGTGTGCTTTGCGCCAATGAACACACCAGGGTGGAGAAGCAGACAAAGTTTATTCAAGAGCTCTGAATAGGCACTAGGAGACCAGCATGTCTCAAATCAAGTGCACTGATACAAGCAGTTTTTCCCTTTTTATCTTTTTTTTTTCCTTCCCTACCTCCCCCTGCAGCAGTTACATTAAACGATCTTGGCTGTGCAGCTTGGGAACATTGTGAACTTCTGCAAGTTATTTTGTCCTTCAGCTAGAAGCATGTAGATTCCCCTTATCACTACCGCTTTCCAGCTGCTGGCCTGTGAGGTTAGTAAAGTTTAACATGGAGGGGCTTTGGTTCACTTTGGCCTAGAGCGGGGGGGCTTCATCGATTCTCGTGGTCTTCCACCCCCCCGAGTTACCTAGGGTGATGCCAGGGTCTGACTGCCAGGATGAGTCAGCAGATTAGCCCTATGAAGGGCCTTAGGAACCTAGCAGCCCATCACAGGCACACGCACAACTCCCAGTGATTTTAGTGGGAGCTGTGCCTGTATCTTGAATGGCAGAAGTGGATCTGTAGGCCACTGTGCATCAGACAGGCCAGGGAGCAGTACAAGGTAAGGATGTTATTGTACATTGCATATATAATTGAAATACCTACAACTGACAGTCTAATCTTCTTTACCAGGGACTCCACAAATCCCCTCAGTGTAGAGGCCTAAGTTGTTGCTGCTTTAAGGAGAATCCAAGTTTATTTGGAGACCAGAGCACAAGGACTGCTTGAATTGGGGAAAGACTGGTTCTCCCTTTCCTTGCCCCATGTGCAGTCATTACTTTCTAGGCCAGTGGTTTTCAACCTGGGGGTCCTCAGACTATGGTTAAGACGTCCAAAGGGGCCTGTACCTCCATTTGAAGTTGTTTAGGGGTCTGTAAATGGAAAAAAAAAGTTGAAAACCACAGCTCTAGGAAATAGGCGTTAGATGGGCACTAGAGGAGAAAACTACCTTAAAGGACAAAAAGCTATGGGCCTGATTCTCATCTCCCTTACACCAAGTTAGTTTGACTGGCTTCGGTAGTTACTCCTGCTTTGCACACAAGTCAGAGAGATCAGAATTAGGCTCTATTGCATTAAACTAGAGACAGGCCTACCCCTACAACACAAATCCAAACACCCATCCCCCTGCACTTTGCAATTCAGCTCCAACTTTGGTAGCTCAAGCCTGTCCCAATAGGTTAGACATTTTGGCTGCCAGGTAGGGCTTTGTCCTAGCTGCTGCGCTGGCCTCCCCCTGCATAACAAAGGCCACTGTAGTTTAGAAGTGGAAAACTGTTCTGCAGGCCATACAATGAGCTAGTGAAACAGTATAGTCACCAGGGGACAAGTGGAATCCAAAAGGAAAGCAAACAAGGTGGGAGAACAATAATTCTCTTTCTCTACTGCAATGATTCCTTTGCCTCTTGCTCTCCCTCAGACTGTCTCAGGGCCAACTTTAGGCCGATTCCCCCGAATCAGGCCCTGTGCCTAAGAGGGCCCCACGCCCAGTGGCCTTTTTAATTTTTACTCACCTGGTGGCGCTCCGGGTCTTCGGCAGCAGGTCCTTCAGTCACTCCGGCAACACTGAAGGACCTGCCGCCGAAGACCCGGAGCACCGCCCGGTGAGTACAAGCCCCACGAATTGGGCCCCGCACTTAAAGCTGGCCCTGCCTGTGGCCTTTTGACACACACACCGAGGTACCTCACTGCCAAGTCCCTGTCCTAGGAGGGGAGGGGAGGGGAGGGGAGGGGAGGGAGAAGGTTGCAGGGTGATCTCCTACCTCCATGCAGCCAGTGCCCTGTGCTTGCCACTGCCATGTTGTTGCCTCAATGCTTATTTATTGACAAAATTTGCAGAATTTTGCAGGGTTTTAAAATATTGTCCATAGAATTTAATTTTTGGTGCTGCATTCCCTCAGGAATATGGGGGGCTGGGCAGTTGGGGGGGCTGTGAGGGGCACTGGGAGGGGCTGTGGGTGGGAGATCGCTGGGCATAGGGATCTGTGGTGGAGATCTCTGGGTGAGGCGCCACTGGGCATGGGGGTTGCTGGGCAGAAGGGGGTGAGGGGTACTGGGCAGGGGGGCAGTGTGGTGGGGCATGCTGGCAGGGCAGGGGAGCAGGTGGGAGGGAAGTGCAGAGGTTAGGGGTGAAAGCAGCACAATTAAACTGTTTTTAATAGAGTGCACATGGCAAGTTTTCCAATACTATAAGCTTCTGTTTGTGTTGCTAAGAGCAAATCGGGCACAGGGGCACCAGTTTAATAATACTGCATAGAGCCCCATAAATCCTAAGGATGGCCCTGGATGGTCTCATTCATTTTGTTCTGTTTCCTCTTGCTGTTGTTCTATTTCATAGACTTGTCTCTCCTTTCTTAGAGGTTTTTAAGGTCAGGCTTGACAAAGCCCTGGCTGGGATGATTTAGTTGGGGATTGGTCCTGCTATGAGCAGGGGGTGGGACTAGATACCTCCTGAGGTCCCTTCCAACACTGAGATTCTAGAATTCCTCTTCCTTCTGTTTTCCTCTCCCTCCACTCCCCCCCCCCCCTTTTCTTCTTTCCTTCTCACCCCTCCTTAGTGATCCAGGTGTAATACCCTAGTGGTAGTTTTTCCACTTATTTATCCATCCCCTTGATGCACACATCTTTTCAATGGAGCATTTGTATACCTAGGGTTAAGGGGATTAGGTTTTTATTGGTGAATGTCAGTAAACATCGATTTCCCCATACAGGAACAAACTGATGAAATAAATATTTATTCGATAATTAAAATTTACAGATAGGCAAAGTAAGAAAAATGTTGCTTGAGAACTTAGTCGAGTTTGAGTTCAGGATAGTTACTCTGTGTATTTGGACATATAATGTTGACAATTTCTGTTCAAGGGTGATAAAGCTTTAACTTGTTGAATCTCAGTGTCTACTGCTATTAAATAATTGCCTGCTCCCCAATAATTCCCCACAACTAAAATTTTAAAATCAATAAAAATAGTTTAAAAATGCTTTAAAATAAATATTGATATTAGCCATCAAAGTTATAACAAGTACAGATTGAATTCTGCCAACCCTGTGTACACTGTACCTTTTGGAATATTTTACATTTCCCACATGAGGATTTTGATTGCCTGTCTCCCTTTGGTTAGAAGTGACTTTTTTTGGGGGGGGGGGGGGGAGAATTACTAAACACGTCTTTGCTCTTTTTAAATTTTTTATAATGCACTTCAAAGACTGGCCTAGCCAGCTCCTGGGGATTGCGCCCCTCATCGCTGCAGCTCAACAGAAATGCTGGTTGTTTAAGGGCCTCCCCCTGCCCAACAGATTCTCCTGGGGGGGTTCACAAAACTTCCCCTCCCTCCCTCCCCAGCACTGCCCCAGAGCTTGTTAAATTACTCAGGAAATCAATCATGGTGAAGGGCAGATTTCAAAGCTAGAAGAATTCCCCATTCAACAGGCAGATGGGTTGAATACTCTCATTTAGCCCTGCAAGCCGTGAGCCGAGATCATCCAAGGGTTCACCTCTCGGCCTCCCGGCAATCTCGATGCGCAAACAGCTTTTAAAATGTCCTTCATTTTTAAAAGGGTGAACTTGATGCTCATGAAAGAGAGAATCAGGTGGTTTACAACCTCATGCAGTGCAGTGGGCCACCCCGCCACTCTGGCTATGCACTTCAATCCTGAGCTGAGACACGCCCGGCTCTTCCAGTCCTGCCCTAGATAGCGCAATCCCATTGCTAGGTCAATCCTAGCCCCTGGCCTCCTAGGCCAACTGTGCTACAGATCTATGCATCTTAGCTGCAGCACCCTCTGCTAGTCCAGTCCTGCAAACCGCTACAACTCTGCCAATGCGCAAGTCTGAACTTCAGCACCCTCCTGCGTTCGGCTCTGGAGCGCCTTACACAATTAGGCCAGTGCACGGTTGTCTCCTGCAGCACCCCACCTGCCACGCCATTTCTGGCTCAGCTCCCACAGCTCATCCAGTGCCCCTCAGTCCCAAACTGCAACACGTGCCTACTACGGTTGTCATGAGCAGGGCCAAATTAAGGCCATTGAGGGCTCTCAGTACACCCGCAGTGAGACCTCCTATAGACAACGGCACCAGGGCCTGGCATCACCTTGGGGTGGCAGCAGGTTTCCCTTAAGATGAATGGGGCAGTTCACAACTCTTGAACCTATTGTTTCAGGCTGTCTTCAGACTCAGGCAGGCATTGGATACACTAGGGTCATGGCTCCAATCCTTTCTTTGCTTCCAGGAGTGCTAGAAACACAGCTACTTTTTAAATGGAAGCTGAGAGTCTGATCTCACCACATGACTCCAGGAGCTAGAGCCCCAGACAGGGGCACATACTGCCTAGACCTTAATTCAGCTAGGCTCTTGAACGCCTCACGGCTCTGTTAATGCCCCTCAGTCATGACCCACAGCTATTCCACCACTCCCATGCGGGGTATTGATTCTCAGCACTGGAGGCCTTTTATACCGAGCACAAATATCCACTGCAGATTGGGATGAGACAACAACAACAGCCTTGCATCCCCATCCCCACAAGCTGTGTTACAGTTCCTATTGCTGCTGCTGGGGCCAAAAAGGCAAATCCCAAAGGCACCTCTGGTCACAGATGCACCCTTGGGAACACAGAGGGGTGGGGGGGGGTTATCAGCTGCAGAAAGCCCTTCAGTATTAAAGGGATGTGCAGGGAGGAGGAAGAGGGAACCACAGAAAAAGAGAAGTAAAGGGAAGTATCACAGGGCCAGTACACCCCATCCTCCTGGGGGTGGGGCAGGCCCACCATTAAAGCTAATAGGCCTCCCCTGGGCTGCAGGGAAGCACAGCACACAGGCCAGAGTCAGAGGTGGCTCAATGGGCTACCCACTAAAGGGGACAGCCAGGTGTGGGGGACCAGGCCCTCCCTGCTCCCCTTTATACTGCAGCAGCAGTTGGAGCATGCTCAGCAGGGCCAGGGGGCGTGGCTTCTGCCGCTAAGAGCACTGCTTTAACCCCTTCCACTCCAGTGCAGAACCGGTACACCCCATCACAGGGAGCTTGCTGCACCCATACGATTCTACCAGCATCCCTGGAGGTGCTGGGAGGAACGCAGCTGTACATTTAAATGACTGATTCTCGGGGCATCTCCAGGTGCTTGCCCTCCCTTCCGTCTGACTGGTTAATTGCCATGGGGCCCCATTCGGTTAATTGCCATTCGGCCCCACTGGGGTTATGCAATGTCTATGCCCATTAGAAAGGTGATTCCTTGTCTGTTATCTCTGCTCCACATCTCTGCCTCCACTAGGGGGCTCCCTCACCCACAGAACTGCTGAGCTGGGGTCAGGCTTCGGGATGGCCTTCCCTCTACTCCTCATCTCCAACCAGGGGTTGGAACCAGCTTAATAAGAAAGAACTCCCGTGTCTTGTTCGATGCCTGGGGTGGCAGGGGGATTGTTTCTGTGGGTTCTTCCTAATACACTACAAACTAGGGGTAATGCACAGTTGCCATTAGGGATCTGAGTGCTTTTGGCCTGGATTCTTATTTAGTTCAGAGAAGAATCAGCCCAGGTCCTTGCTCTGTTAGCTCAATGCCATTCACTGTGCTCAGAATTAGGAGGTTACTCGTGCTCTGGGTTTGGCCCCAAGGATTAGGGGGCTGGGGACCCTCCCTATGATTGCAGTGAGCTGGGTGTTCCACCCACCCAGCCCCCGCAGGGAGAATGCATTGCTCTGCCGTCTTTGCATGGAGTTTGTTGCCTACACTTTAGAAAGGGTAAAATAATAAAGAGTAGGGAAAGGCTGATTTTTGCCCCATTCATCTGGGATCCCAGCCACCTTGCTTCTCTGCCTGTGCCCACGGCTCTAGGTTCACACGGAGATCTGCTGATGCGTCTCAGACCAGACCTGCATCCTCTTGTTTCTATCATCCTGGGGTCCCCACTCAGCTCTGCTAATGCACCTAAAATCCACCATGCAGCACCCCCGCTAGTCCAGTCCTGGGTGTCCACACATCGATGTCCCTCCGTCCTGACCTACACCACACTCCTGCTTTTTTCAGTCCTGGTCCATCCCCCAGCTCAGCTAGTGCATCTCAATTCTAACAAGCAGCATCCCCTGCTATTACGGCCCTAGTTCTCCCCGAGCAGAAACTGCAAATGCCACCAACCTGTGCCGCTTTTTCAAGCGACACAAGTGATATCCGTAATTCATTTACGTCCTGATGATGAACGGAAGCCTCCATGGAGGAAGACTTAGTTCGCCGACCCACTGCACTGCATAGCCCTCCAGCAAGATCTGCCTAATTTGTTCATGGCACGGTGTGAGACTGAATCCTGGTAGGTTCTAAACACCTCAGTTCTGAGAGTGCGATACCTGTAACTCAAGGCAGGTCTTGCACATTTGGCTTATGAGGGCAAGCTTGACACAGCACACTGACTTAGCCAACCTGAGATGGTAAAACAGTGCAGCCTCTAACAGCAGCAAAGCAGCATTCATTCCTGCTGTATAGACTCCATGCGTTGTGCACCGCACACACAGTTCATTGGTAAATCACACACGTGCCTGGGGAGCTGGGATTAGAACCTTGATTTCCAGAAGTCTAAAATGCACAGGCCTCAACTACTTGCGTCTCTTAGCTAGTAGCTGGAGCATCTCTCTAAACCACGGCATAAATCAGCCACTAGAGGGCAACATCTGTATATCTAGGCTTGGCAGGATGAGATTATCGGTAAATATCAGCAATTCTCGATTTCACTGTACACACACAGACAAAACTATATCTCCATTGATAATCATTGAAATGTACAGAGGGGCAAAGGAAGAAGAATGCCGCCTAAGAACTTATTAGACTTTAAGGATGTTTACTTTGTATATTTTGACATGTGATGCTGACAATTTGTGTTTTAATGTTATAACTTTTTGAACCTCGACCCCTTCTTTCATTAAACAATTATTCCCCCCATGACTTCTTACAAGAGTGAACATTTAAATTAATAAACATAAAAAATGCTTAAACCTCATAATTTTGGGCAACTGTGAAAATTTAAATAGATAAAAATGCTTAAACATAAACATCAATATTATCCATCAAAATAAAAAAAAAAATTCTGCCAAGTGTACTTAAAATCACACTATGGTGATGAGAAACATCCAGAGAACACAGCAATATGGAATGGGGCTTTAGGAATAAGGTTGACAATAACGTACTGGGAAACAACCCTCTGGGCAAAAGAGCAGGAAAAGAAACCTACCGATGAATTTTCAGAACCCTGCTGTATGTTCTACGACAGGCAGGGTTGATTTCTGATCACCTGTGACTTGTGGTTTTGTCTCCTTGAATGATTTGGTGTCAGTCCTTTAGGCAGCCTAAGTGGATAGCAGACAATTCCTCACCCACACACTTCTGGTCCTTAAATGGAGTTGGCTGGGTAGGTGGGTGGGGAACATTTTTAACTTCACCCCATGGCAATGGAAAGGGTTAATCCATCGCTGCTGCTTATGGGGGAAGTCCCACAAGATCAGGTGTTTGTCTCTGGATGTTTCACGACGTCTCTCAGGGCGCAGCTTTAATGTTTTATATTATCACCAGGGGTGGAGAACTTTACATTTCGTCTAGCTTCTACACCTCGGAGGTGCAACACGAGACATGATTTGGGAGCAGGGTCCGCTGGCTCCAGATCCCCCTAGTGCAGATTTTAGGCGACTTGTTCCACTGCACCACGGTTCAGAGTGGATGTTTTGCCAACCACAGCCTGGGTCCCACCTGTTTTGCCTATAGTCGCCAGAGAGTAAATTGTGCTCACACTCTGTAACATGCCTGCTCCTTTAACAGGGATGCATTTAAGAAGCCTCTGCCCACTGTTTGTTGGTTTGCTCCACAGAAGATGCCTTTACTTCCCAGAACTGTCCCTTTAACAGGTCAGGTCTCCAATGCATTCTTCCCCTACCAGTGCCATGGCTGGAGGTTTCTTGTTTCCTCTGAGGCTCATTTCACAGTGTTGCCATTCATAGTTTGTTTCATCTTCTCCTTAAAGAGGCAAGCGCCACAGTGGGCCCCACCGTATCCTAATAAATGCCAGAGGAATTTGTGATTAAGCCGTTCCATTAGCGTTTTATCCAGCAGGCTTTTGATTTGGTCGGTCACCAGCCCCAGGCTCTGCCCTGAGCACCCCCACTACCTCCATGTTTATCAGGCCCCGAGTGGTGGGAGATAGGAAAGGACTACGATAAGACTTTTCAAGTGGCAGTGTGCTGTAAACATTCCCACTGGTGCTGTTAGATTAGAGCGCTGGGAAAATGCCTCAAGCCCCCCGGACCACCAATGTGTCATGACAGGGCTAGGGGCTGCAGAGTTGTTGAAAAGCCAGGTGGGAGGAGCTGGCGGGGCTGAGAGTGCATCAACTAAAGTACTTGGCTGTCAGGCAACAGGACTGGTTATTGCCTCACAGGATACATGGCTCGAATGCAGCGTGTAATGCACACCCACAGGGCCCAATTTTCCTGGGTGCTGAGCGTTGACTACAGGGGAGTTGGGACTGATTAGCCCTTCTGGATCCCAGGCCCCTCTGGCCTGTATATATCCCGGCCAACACTGAAAGTGCAGGGCCGACGAGAAGGTGGGGGGAAGCTGGTACAAATTACCGGTGCCCGGCGGTCCGGAAGGGGGCCCGGGGCCCAGCTTCCCCCCCCCCACCTCGTTGGCCCTGTTTAGCTGGTCCGCCCTTGCTGGGAGGGCCTGAAAAAAAAATTTCACCGGGGCCTGAACCCGCTGTCGGCGGCCCTGTGAAAGTGACTTAGGGTTTGGCTCCTAAATTGAGATTTGAGTAGGGTTACCATACGTCCGGATTTTCCCGGACATGTCCGGCTTTTGGGGGCTCAAATCCCCGTCCGGGGGGAAATCCCCAAAAGCCGGGCATGTCCGGGAAAATCGGGAGGCTCGGGGGGGCCTCTTTGTCCAGGGTCGGGGGCATGGTGCCGGGCCGGGCTGGGCGCGGGGCCGGGG
>NC_048312.1:25744284-25828494 GCF_013100865.1 Trachemys scripta elegans | reverse complement strand
GGGGGCGGGGGGGGCGCCGGGCCCGCGGGGCTGGGAGCCCAGGGCCCAAGCCGACCCAGGCTGGAGCCGCGGGGGGACCAGCCTGGGCCGCGCCTCCTCCCCCCGCCCCCCTTACCTGCTTCAGGCTTCCCGCGAATTAAATGTTCGCGGGAAGCAGGGGAGGGGGCGGAGACTTTGGGAGGGGGCGGAGTTGGAGCGGGGGCGTGGGCGGGGCTGGGGTGGGGCCGGGGCCCCAGGGAGTGTCCTCCATTTGGAGGCACAAAATATGGTAACCCTAGATTTGAGTAGCCAACCCTCCAGCTGTAGTGCTGGACTCTGTCTGTCGGGGCTATGTTTAACAGGTCAGACTAGATAATCATCACAGACAATTTTTAAATTGAGATTTTTCTGAAAGATCTGCTCTAGGAATGATTTGGGGGGGGAAATTCTCTGTGTTATACAGGAGGCCAGATTACATGAGCACAACGCTCCACTCTCCCGTAGGAATCTACGAATTCAGTAATCCCATCTGGCCTTAAATTCCACGACTCTGTACGCTTCGACAGCCTTTCCTGTTCTCCCAATGGGGAACGCAGAGTGGGTCAACACTCAGCCTTTCCATTTCACAGGCAAGTTTGACTTTTTCAGAAGTGTGTTTTCATTTGAAATTAAAAATATTTTCAAAATTTCCCGCCAGAAGGAATTTCTGGACAATTTCCCAAAAATGAAATGTTATTGTGGAATGGCAACCTTCTCTAGAATGGAAAGTTTCCAACGTGAGAAAAAAATGTTGTTTTGAATTTGGGAGGGAATTTTTTGTTAAAATCAACTTGTTTTCCAAAGGTTCCAATCCGGAGGAAAATGGCATTTTGCATCAGAATCATGTTTCAAAAAAACAAAACAAAAAAAACCCCAGCTCTAGTAGAATTCCTTGGTGTCCTTCCATAACAATGTCCCCAGTTGCCACAGGCCTCCAGGGACATCTAGAAATCTGCAGGATTTACCCAATAATCTGGAGAGATCCAAGAAACAGATATATTTGGGGGTACAGAGGCTGTTTTATTGTGCTGTGTTTGTGAGTGCAAAATGGTAAGGTGTTACCATTCGGCATACTACTCATTTTGACTGGTGTAAGTGACTTTGCACAGTGCTGGGCAATGGAGAAGCTGGTCCACACGGCTATAATTTTAACTCTGAGCTCTGGCAACACGTACAAACTAGCCCATCTTTGCCAATGCACGTCAGTTCTTGTACGGGACACGGAGTGCCTGGAATAATGCTACAAAGATGGGTTCTCATGTGCAGTATAGGCAGTAAATTTGCAAGTCCAGTGTGGCCTCATCAGAGGAGGGATGTGAAACGTTATAGGGTTTCGCAGAAAGTGATGCTGGTGGTACAGTAGGTGGTGCTCTTTCCACTGAGAGAGCACTGAACCACTGCCTCAGCATGCGGTTTGCTAGAGCTATGCAAAATCTTCTCAGCCAGACCCAAAACTGCAAAAAAATGTATCTAGCTCCAGGTTTTGAAACCTGGATCTCAGATCTTATTGATCAAAATGTGACCAACACAGGCTCAGCTTTCAGCAAACCGGGGCTCATTTATTGGGCCAGATTCTCAGCTGGTGTCAAGTAAATTCAAAGGAACCGCTCTGATTTTCAGCAGCTGAGAATCTAGCTCATTTCTTCACATTTTCCAGCTTAATATGTATTCCATTCGAGATGGGACCAAACAAATCCAATTGACTTGGGTCCCCCCCCCCGAGCTTCCTGGCTGTCTTTGCAATCTGAACCTAAAGCTAAATGTTGCCGATGGCCCCCCACATGAATAAATGAGCTGAAACAAAACTTTGGATCCAAACAGCCCTGAACATTGAGACACTCAACGTCCAGCTCTGGATCTGAATTATGCTGCTTGATCCTAGGATGTGATTTCAGCGGAGCCTCACTTTGAGTTTTGGAATTCAAAGGAATTCAGAACTCAAAACAAGACTTTTGGGGTGCAGATCCACCTGGGCCGCAAATGATGAGAATGTCTGCAGGAATCCTATGGAGAGAGAGTGAGATTCCCATCACTCTTGCATTCGGGAGCATTGCATCCATAGTGATAAAGGGCCAAATTCTGCTCCCACTTACCCCTGAAGTAAATGGATTTACTCTGCATTACGCAGATGTAAATACCAGCAGAATTTGGCCCATGTGCTTTTTGCGGCTCGATGTGCACGGCTAAAGAGCGGTCACATTTCATCCCAGAGGTGGCTGCATTTCAGTGGTAGGTATAATAACCTTGTATGTAGAGTCTGTAAGAACCTCAGCACCAGGGCTTCTCTGATAAGCCAGTGGATTTACATCAGTTGAGGAGCTGAAGACTAGAACAATAGAAATGTAAAATTTTCTTAGAAACCGGTAGTAACAAAACAGCCTTGTATCAGCCTATGAGCTGAAACATGATTCACACATGTAATGAGCACGATCTACCTCCCATTGCTACTGAGTTCAGTGGGAGAAGGATTGGGCCCTTGTGTTCTACTCAACTCACAATCCTGTGCGATCTCAAAGGTACATCCTCCCCCATAGGTTGGGCCACCAAGGATCCAGGAGAGGGGTGCGGGGGCAGCGAGGCTGGGGTCGCTCTGCAGTCTCAGTTCCCACATGGAGGGAGAGGAGGTTGAGAAATGGTTCCAGATGGAACAGAACCCAAAGCCAAAGTGAAAATCTATCCGTGAGGCTGGCGACTGGCACCGCAAAGCCAAGATCGAGGCTTTTGCTACACAATACGGCATTGAAGGAGGAACACAGAGAGGCAGGGGAATGCATCCTGCAGATCGGATGACGCCCGTGTCCGCTACACACCCTGTGCTCTGCAGTTTCTTAGTCACAGATTATAAATCCACAAGTGCTAGTGTTGAGGTACAACTGCAGGGGGAGGAGAAGAAGGAAACATAGCCCCCCCAGCATCTCCCCACCCCTTGCGCATTTCTAGTGGCCAGTGACTCAGATACAGACATGGTGCAGATCTTAATACAGCAAACCCTGCATGAAATGCATGGGGAGGAAAGAGTCTAGACAGACAGTCAACCAAACTCCCAGTTCTGCTCTTGCTTACACCAGTTACCCATTGACTTCAGCGGAGTCACTCCTGATTTACACCAGTGTGAGAACAGACTAAAGCGCAAATGTGTTTACAGGGGTCTGACTGCTGCTGGATGCTTCATGCACTGAATACCAGCCCCGATTCCCATGCTGGTTTTACGCTGGTGTGACTCTATTCATGCCAATGGAGCTCGCCCATATTTATACTGGCAAAAATAAACAGGAGAATCAGGCCCACCCATTTGGGTGTAGAGACGAAGAGTCGGATTCTCTGGTTCACATAAGCAGCACAAAGTGACCTTAAACTGGTCAGAGATTCCCACTGGAGAATTCACACTGTATAGGGGGAATCTCTGCCAGGGAAAATCTGGCAGGAGTGGCAAAGCCACCTAACATGCTGCCCTCACCCCCAACAAAAGCAGGAGGAGGGGGCGTGTTGGGCGGGGGGGGGGGAGGTGGAAGAAGGCATATGGGAGCTGAAATCTCCAGCAGAAGGACCCCTGCTGTTTTAACTGCCGCCGGGGCTGAGCAACTGGGGATCATGGAGTCGCAACCAGCTCCCTACAGCCGCCACTGTCCAATAGGTCAGAGCGCAGCTTGGATGTGGTGGAAATTCAGGGTGAAGGGGATTCAGCTCTGACCCCATTTACACCAGCATCAACACAGAGCAACCCCCTCTGCATTAGTGGGGTTGCTTTGGATTTACAGGGGTGTAACCGGAGGGGAAGGGGGGGGGGGGCAGTTTGGAGGTAGGGATGGACTAAGCACCCAAAAAGTGTTCCTTTCTGCTCTCAGCCAGAACCTCTTGAGTCTGCCACAGGGGATGAAACTCACACAGCCATCGTTTATCATTGTTCTGGCAGCACCTGGAGGCCCGAGTCAGGGAGCAGGGCCCCACTGTGCTAGTCACTGACATGCAGAGACATTCCCTGCCCCAAACAGCTTACAACTGCAGCATGTGTTAGTGGAAGGGAGCTTTTTTCCTGCTCAAATCCGGAATTGAACTAGCTCTCTCTGTTCCATTTGAGGGACAGGCCTCCTCCCCCCACATCAAGTGCAGAGAGGAATGAAGGGGGTGGTGGGGTGGGAAGGCTTTTTCTAATTTCCCAATAGGCTGAGGTTGGGTTTGACTAGAGTTGCAAGTGAAGGTTCATTCTGGTATTTATTTTATCTGAGGCTACATCTACACTACAGGGGGGGTCGATTTAAGATACGCAAATTCAGCTACGCGAATAGCGTAGCTGAATTCGACGTATCGCAGCCGACTTACCCCGCTGTAAGGACGGCGGCAAAATCGACCTCCGCGGCTTCCCGTCGACGGCGCTTACTCCCACCTTCGCTGGTGGAGTAAGAGTGTCGATTCGGGGATCAATTGTCACGTCCCGACGGGACGCGATAAATCGATCCCCGAGAGGTCGATTTCTACCTGCCGATTCAGGCGGGTAGTGTAGATCCAGCCTAAAGTAGTTTGCACACACACAAATGCCCAATAAAAACCAAACAGCCGCCACACCTACCAGCCTGGTGATTTATTATTGGTTTGTTTGTTTCCTTTTCTATTCTCATTCTTCAGTGATTTGTGTTGCTTCTTTGCATTTGGATTGTGTTTTTCCTTAAGTGTCATCATAGAGATACACACATACAAACCCTTCCATACACACCCACACAGTCACACACACCGTGTCCCCCCCGACCTCTTGTCTTACACCTAGATTGCAAGCTCTTTGGGGCAGGGATCAGCTCTTTGGTCTTTGTTTGTACAGCACCAGGCACAATGGGGTCCTGCTCCACGACTGGCCTCCTAGGTTCTTCTGCTAGCATAAAACCACATCAGTACTACTACTACACAGGGTAAGGTCCTAAGCCAGTGCAAATTGCTTTCAGTGGAGATAGGCCCATTTATATCAGTCAAGCATCCTGCCCACAGAGCCATACTCGTTTGCTCATTTTGTTTGCTAATGGATCATCACAAATCCTCCCTGAAACACTGCGTGGTGCCGTGAGCTCACTGGACATCACTCCTGCCTGAGTCTATTCTATTTTCCAGCTGGGGACAGATCATAAAACATTCCTGGATCCAGACGATCTGGAAGCCATGAGGAAGGGGGAATTTTCTTTGAAGCAAACAGCTGGCCTTCTGTGGTGCTTTGATGCAAACTCCCCCTGCCCACCAATAGCACCTTGGCCTCCACGCTACTTTCATAGCTTCTACGCCGGCAACGCTGAGTTCTGGGGTCCTCCCACTTTCCCCTATTGGTTCCACCGTGAGTAAATCTCAGTTCTCAGACTCTCTAATTTATGATTTTTACATTTGCCGTGGGTCTCTGGCCCTGTTATTAATGACAACCTTCAGGAAAGCTCCTCAGATGCAGAGCTTGATTTTCTGCCCAGGACCTGTGGACAAGTTTTTCCAAGACAGCCTCAATAAAGCAGCAGGTTTCCATTAAGTCAGAGGGACTGGACTCCTTTCCTTTTGGGATATTGAAATCCTCTGGAGCGGGATAAATCTTGTATGTTTCACTTTCTGAATTTCTAGCTGCATTTTCTTTTTTAAAATAAGAAAACTCCTTTTTGTCTTACACTGGCATTAGCAACATTCTTCAAGAGATGCCCAGACTGTGGCCTGGGGTCTGCATGCAGCGTGTGATATCCTCAAATGTGGTCCACTTGTGGTCTCAGCCCTCTCTGTAATTGGCGGGTTGAAGCACCATAGGTTTTTATTTGTGGTGAACACAGGCAACCAATGATTCCCAGGAGTCCATCAAAGGTAAGAAGGCAAGCTAACTTTCTAGAGGTGTGCATTAATTTATGATGAAATATGCAAATACATATGCAAATTAGACATGGCCCTTAACCAACTACAGCCCTCTGTGTGTCAGTGAGTGAGTGTTCCCAATGTAACTCACCAAATTGTGTCTAATCTGAGTACAAAATATTTTATATTCATTGGTAAGTATGCGTCCATCTCCAGGCTTCCTATGATATGTACTGCACCTTTTTATAAACCCGTCAAATCTTCCCAAAGAGCAGCATAAATGTTTTCTACAATGTCATTGCCAGTGCGGGGGAGAGAAGAGGGCTGGTACATAGCTTTTGTATATGACCATGAATTCTTTAAACCAGCACAGTATAAAATAGTATGGATCAAATTAGTGGTGGCTGTATCAGGTGACGGTCAATATAGAATGTGACTTAATTTGCTTTTAGCTTGTGCCTCTTGTGTTCAATGTGCTCTAGCACTTTACAAAGCAATGCGCTAAACACAGTACTGTCACAGTACTCGGCATGCAGCTGAGAACTTAGAAAGATTTTTTTGACAAGGATGCTGGTGTTACTAATAAATCTTATCCCCTTATATTTATATACTGTAGCTCCTTTCATCAACAGGACTCCAGTGCGTAGGAAGGGATCGGTCGCTGAAATGCAGGGGGAGGATTCAGAATCTGTTATTGGATAGAAGGTCTACACAGCAGTCTTAAGGAAAAGTGGAGAACAAAGACAGACAAGGGAGATAAATATTTAAGCTTCGTGTGGCAGAGAATGTCTTGTTATTATATGCTGATACAGCACTAGCACACGGCCGTGAGGCCCTGATCTATAAGGTATATAATAGATATAGACACACAGAGCCAGGACAGTCCTACTCTTTCTGAAAAGTGCCATTCCAACTTTAACTTGCATCTACATAGCCACCAGAGAGAAGAATGAGGGCCTGCGTGGATTACAGCATAGATAATCTAACCCTACCTTTATGCTGTTAATAGGGGACTTGAGCCTACAACTTTTTGATTCCAGGGCAAATGTACTGCCAGCTAAGCCTGTCAGAACAAGAAATGAATGATGGCAGGAGTAGGGATCTGACTGTAACATCAGCTAGTATTAATGTACCAAATGGGTCGATTTCAGGGCTTAACAACCCTCTGAGCGGGACTCATGGTTTAAAATCGGTGTTTAGGCTATCAGACATTATGTTTTAACTATCAAAATGGCCCCACCAACTGATTTTTCAGGCTGTCCTATGTTGATATAAAAGAATCATTATAGAAAACAAGGGCCAGACCCTAAGCTGGGATCAGCCTTCTATATGATAATAGATAATAAAGTGATAAGTAACAGTCAGCATGGATTTGTCAAGAACAAGTCATGTCAAATCAACCTAATAGCTTTCTTTGACAGGGTAACAAGCCTTGTGGATAGGGGGGAAGCGATGGATATGGTATATCTTGACTTTAGTAAAGCTTTTGATACTGTCTCACTTGACTGTCTCATAAGCACATTAGGGAAATACAACCTAGATGGAGCAACTATAAGGTGAGTGCATGACAAGTGGGAAAACCGTTCCCAGATACTACTTATCTGTGGTTCACAGTCAAGCTGGAAGGGCATAATGAGTGGGGTCCCACAGGGATCAGTTCTGGGTCTGGTTCTGTTCAGTATCTTCATCAACGAGTTAGACGAGGGCATAGAGAGTACATGTATAAAGTTTGTGGATGATACCAAGCTGGGAGGGGTTGCAAGTGCTTTGGAGGATATGATTAAAATTCAAAATGATCTGGACAAATTGGAGCAATGGTCTGAAGAAAATAAGATGATATTCAATAAGGACAAATGCAAAGTACTCCACTTAGGAAGGAACAATGAGTTGCATGCATACAAAATGGGAAATGACTGCCTAGGAAGGAGTACTGCGGAAAGGGATCTGGGGCCATAGTTGATCATAAGCTAAATGTGTGTCAACTATATAACACTGTGGGGAAAAAAACATTATTCTGGGATGTATTAGCAGGAGTGTTGTAAGCAAGACACGAGAAGTAATTCTACTGCTCTACTTTGCGCTGATTAGGCCTCAACTGGAGTACTATGTCCAGTTTTGGGCACCACATTTCAGGAAAGTTGTGGACAAAGTGGAGACAGCCCAAAGAAGAGCAACAAAAATGATTGAAGGTCTAGAAAACATGACCTATGAGAGAAGATTGAAAAAAATTGGGTTTGTTTAGTATGGAAAAGAGAAGATTGAGAGGGAACATGATAACAGTTTTCAAGTACATAAAAAATTGTTACAAGGAGGAGGGAGAAAAATTGTTCTCCTTGACCTCTGAGGATAGGACAAGAATCAATGGGCTTAAATTGCAGCTAGGGTGATTTAGGTTGGACATTGGAAAAAACTTCCTAATTGTCAGGGTAGCTAAGCACTGGAATAAATTGCCTAGGGAGGTTGTGGAATCTCCATCATTGGAGATTTTTAAGAGCAGGTTAGACAAACACCTGTCAGGGATGGTCTAGACAATATTTAGTCCTACCATGAGGGCAGGGGACTGGACTAGATGACCTCTTGAGGTCCCTTCCAGTCCTACAGTTCTATGATTCTGTGACACAAAGGGGCTGGAGATTGTTTTGGGGAGGGAGGTTTCACCAGCATGTGTTGGCAGATGTAGTCCTTGGAGGTGGGGGCGTTCGAGGGCTAGGAGGTGTGTGGCTGGAGCAGCTTACTTAATAGCCGATCTGCTCCTGCGTTTTTCCCTCTCTCAGCTGCACTAGTGAATTCAGCATCTAACCCTTAAATTTAAAAAAGGCACTCTGGGTATGTCTACACTGCAAAAAAACCTCTGTGGCCACAAGTCTCAAAGCCAGGTCAACTGACTTGGGCTCGTGGGACTCATGCTCTGGGGCTGAAAACAGCAGTGTAGATATTCCCGCTCAGGCTGGAGCCCAGGCTCTGAGAGCTCCCTGCCTCACCCCGTCTCAGAGCCTGAGTAGGAACAACTACAATATTTTCATCCCCATATTGTGAGACCGTGTTTGTAGCCCCAGGTTCTGAGACTCCCTCTGGGAGTTTTGTTTTTTGCCATGTAGATAGTCTCTGTTTCTAACATGGACTTATGCTCTTTGAGCTTTCTAAATTGCAAGTGGCAAAATTATTTAACTTTTTACATATAGTAGATGGCTCCCTACTACACATGCATGCAGACCACACACTCAGGGCTAGAATGGGGGTGGACTGCAAGGTGCAAGTGAGCAGCAGTACAGAATTGTTTGCAACACATCAGCTTAAGTTGGCAGGGGCCCTTGAACATATAGTGCCCTTGTAATGGCCATTGTCATGACATAGATACACCCTATCATGGAGGCCAGGTCACGTATGGTTAAAAGAAAGGGAAAGGGTGTATTGGAGCTGGTTAGGTCATATGCTGAAGACCCAGACTATAAGGCATGGTAGTATGGCCTAGTGGCTGGAGTCAATAAAGTCACCTACCTTCATGGAGCTGTGTGGCCTATTGGCCTGTTGGGGAAGTGAGGCACCACCTAGGGGTGTGTGGCACTCGGGTAGGGGGACTTGGGCCCTCCCTGCTCCTCTGAGTCCCTGTCCAGGGCCCTGGCAGTGGTGAGGGTGCTCAGCTCTGACTCAGTGGAGATCTCCCCAAAACATGCTGACCTGCTCCCCGGTCCTCCAACTAAGTCCCCTGAGCTGCTCCCTATCCTGTCTTCCTCAGCGGTGATCCACAGTTCCCGGGTCTCTGGGGTCCTCGGCTGGTGCGGCTCCTCATGGCTTGGCCCCTCTCTGGGTTCCACAGGCAGCCTGGAATCCATCTGGGGCTCGGCATGCCTTGGTTTTGTGGTCAGGGACTGTAGCAGTTCCCAGGAGGGAGCCTGTGATCTGCATCCTTCCCCTTCAGCAGCCTGGCCAGACTAAGTGGGGCTGCTTCCTTTTATGTCCTGTCTCCGGGCTGAGCATGCCCAGCAGAGGTGGAGGGGTGTGGCCTCCTCGGCCTGCAATGCACAGTTAACCCTTTCTGGGCAAGGGAGGGGTAGGCACACCTCATTACAGCCACCATCTTGTCTGACACACTGTGCATCTCCAAAGCTAAAAGCATGACCTGCTACAGCACTAAATCTTTGTGGGGTAGGCTGTGAAAGACTCATAACCTCTCTGGATTGAGTAGAGGGGGACCTGTAACACATTCACCAGTGAGCTGCATACATTTAATACTAGTAAGCTATTACTATTTGTATGTCCTATGCACAATGAGGTCAATTCATGGCCACTCTGGGAATAAAATATATTTTGTTTTTTAACTTGAGAGTTTCCATTTAAAGAATGCCAGCCTGCAAGTCAGATAATGCAGGGTTAACACTTGCAGTGTGTTTGATGGGGATTGCTGTAGAAGTTCAAGGTCTTGGTCCTTAACTTCAAAGCACTCCATGACCTAGGCCTAGAATACCTAAAAGACAGTCTAAAGATCTGTGACAAAAACCGTGGTTGACCACTTCATTCCTCTGGCACAATAAGAGTAAATTCTCATCTCTGCAGGAGGTAGAACTTTCTCCAGGAGCTGGTCCAAGACTGTGGAATGAAGTCCCCCAAGAACTCAGGACCATCACAAACCTCCCCACTTTCTGCTACAAGTACGAGGCACATTTCTTTGACCTTGCCTTCTCTAATAGAAACACACAGCAACAAGGATATTTATGAAATAAACCTATCAAAAGAAGACACTCCATTACACATGCTTCTCCCTCTGGGGAGAGGATGAGAGAACAAATGTGTGTGAGAGTGTATAGTCATGTCGCTTAATGCTCTACTGGAAGAAACTTAGATATTACAATGATGAGCACAGTATAAAAACATATATAGAATAGAATGAGCAATTTTCAGTGCTGCTGAAAGTCCTGAAAAGATTCAGGCACAGAATCGCTTGGCTCCATCCTTCTGCAGTAGTTTTATGCTTCACAACAGGCCCCATATCCTGTTAAGCAGTGGCCAGCTGCAATAAACACGGTCATTAACCACATTTCAGAACAAATACATAATAATATGTGGTATTTATATTTTTACCACCCCAGTGGGACTTTGGCAAGTAAATAATATTTTACCACCATGGGCCAAATAAACATCCTGAAGTGGAAATAACATATTTCCTTTGCCTGTAATAACCACACTATTGTTCCAAAGGGGGTGACAGCTCTGTGCTCCTGAATCAACTAGACCCTGCGGCATTTCCCCTCTTCTCGCTTCACTGTACGATGACACACAATACTGGGACCTGATCGAAAGCTCTCATTGATGTCAATAGAAAACTTCCTGTTGACTTAACTAGGACCAACCCCATGACCATTAAAGAGAAGGAAGGATGAATGGGTTTGGTTAAAGCAAGATACTGCAATCCATCAGTCTGCAACTCTTTGCCCATCCTCCACCATCTCTTTCTCATAGGATTCTTGATCTGATAGGGATGGACAGAGGGAAGGATCTCAAGGCATCCGTGAAAGCAATTACATTTTTTCTTTATTTTCTCTTCCCTATTTCCTTTCCTTCCCTTTTATAAAAACAAGTAAATTAGATAACCAAACTCCCTCTCCCCCAGCCCTTTATTGCCCACGTAAGGTTGAGAATTTAAGTGAACTGAAGTCTGGAAATCCCAGGTTTACATTTCCAAATTAACCATGTGCTGACTGCATTGGGCATATGATCTAGCCTACTACTGATGCATACACACACAGCCGTAAGCAGAGACGTGCCAGGTACCTGAGTTTCCATGAGAACTTTAACCTCTGCATTTTCTGAAGTTTGTTTAAATTCTCAGCCTTAATGTTTCACTACTGTAACTTCTTGCACTTCATGGTAGCCTTGTTTTTTGTTAGGCACCAAGGCCCAGATCTTCAAAGGTATGTAGGCACCTAGCTCTCAGTGAAATTAATGGGGTGTTTGCCCAGATCCTCAAAGATATTTAGGTATCCAATCCTGCCACTTCCATTGACGTCAGTGGGAGTTCTCACATGAGACTTCAGGACTGGGTCCTTATTTTGCTGGGTGTTGACTTATGAGGGTGGGCCCATGCTGTGACCACATTTGCTGAGCTTTGAAAGTCAGCATCCTCTATAACTACACTATTCCTTAGGGTACTTTGGGCTACAACCTCCCCTCTTATACACACAGATGGCTCCCACAGCAATCAACAGATTAAATTCTGCATGCAGGTGGCTCCTTTCACGTCAATGGGAGTTGCATGTTTGAACACAGAATTTGGCCCTGTCTGTACAGCTGGTAACTTGTTAGAGATCTACAGAATAAGATAAGGCTGCCCCTTTGCTGTGTGCCGGTACTGAGACCTCAGACGGTGTTCACCTAGTGTCTGGCCAGCCCTCCCTTCTTTTTAATGGAAGGATCAACTCCTCAGTTCAGGTTCTATAACTCCAACTACGGAAACAGCTGCCCATTCCCTTCCCCGCCCTGGATCAATACTGTCCCTGCCAGGTCCCAGCCTCAGCATTCGATGGCATACATTATTTATCACTAATTGGACTGGAGGCTTTGTGGGTGCCAGTGAATCAATTAATGAACGAGTATTTTCCATCAGGGTTCTCAGCACCCTCCAGAGAGACTTGCAGCAGCAACAACAGGCGGTGATGGGCTTGTGGCGAGTTCAGGGGTGGAAGGTAAATCTCAGAGTTTCCCATTTGCAAGGCATTGGCGAACTGAGCTGGAACCCAACACAAAGCAGAACTTACCTTGCACACCCACACCTCCCTGAGGTCCAGGAGAAGTCTTGAGCCAGTTTTATCTACGCACCATCTCCATCACCTTCCACTCCCCCAGTGACCCTACCTTACCTTCAAGGGTCTACTGCTGGGGATGGAACCCTTTTGTCCCACTCCCCTCCCAACCTACTCAGGGATGGGCCACTGTCCTCCTCTCACACTTATAATCTGCAGGTGGGAGTGATCATTTTGGATGCAATTGAATGGCCTCCTTTACAGGTTGTCCAAGATGCAGCCACCTTACGGTCTTAGGCCTTGTCAATACACTAACTTGCGCTGGCTAATTTAAACTGGTTTAGTTAAAGTAGTGCAAACCCCTGTGTGGATGATCTTATTGTGGTTGAAGAGCAGCTTGTTGCAGTTTAGTTTAACCTCATTCCTAATCAGTTTAAGCTAAACCCAAATAAGCCAGGCTAAAGCTTGAAATAAAAGCATCAATGTAGCTGTCATAACGATAAAGGGAAGGGTGTAACAGCTGTCCTGTGTACAGTACTATAAAATCCCTCCTGGCCAGAGACTCCAAAATCCTTTTCCCTGTAAAGGGTTAAGAAGCTCAGGTAACCTGGCTGGCATCTGACCCAAAGGACCAATAAGGGGACAAGATACTTTCAAATCTTGGGGGGGGAGGGGGAGAAGGCTTTTGTTTGTGCTCTTTGTTTGGGAGTTTGTTCGCTCTTGGGATTGAGAGGGACCAGACATCAATCCAGGTTCTCCACATCTTTCTAAACAAGTCTCTCCTATTTCAAACTTGTAAGTAAATAGCCAGGCAAGACGTCTTAGTTTTACTTTGTTTTCTCAACTTGTAAATGTACCTTTTACTAGAGTGTTTATCTTTGTTTGCTGTACTTTGAACCTAAGACTAGAGGGGAGTCCTCTGAGCTCTTTAAGTTTGATTACCCTGTAAAGTTATTTTCCATACTGATTTTACAAAGATGATTTTTACCTTTTTCTTTAATTAAAAGCCTTCTTTTTAAGAACCTGATTGATTTTTCCTTGTTTTTAGATCCAAGGGGGTTGGATCTGTATTCACCAGGAGTTGGTGGGAGGAGGGGAATGGTTAATTTCTCCTTGTTTTAAGATCCAAGGGGTTTGGATCTGTATTCACCAGGGAATTGGTGAAGAGTCTCTCAAGGCTACCCAGGGAAGGGAATTAGCTTGAGATGGTGGCAGCGGACCAGAGCTAAGCTGGTAGTTAAGCTTAGAAGTCTTCATGCAGGCCCCCACATTGTACCCTAAAGTTCAAAGTGGGGATACAGCCTTGACAGTAGCAGTTGGTATTTGTTTAACAAAACTGGTTTCAACATCGCACCTGAAGTTAAGGCGGCACGGTTCTGTGTAGATGAGACCGTAAGTGCTCAGACACCACAATAAGGGGGGTGGCATAAGGACCAGAATAGAATGCAATAGACTAGACTTTCCCATTTCCTTATCCTTGGATCTTTAGGGAGATTGTGTGTAAATCCACCATCACTCCAGCCTATGGAAAAGACCGTCAGCTAAGTAGCTCCCCGTCTGCTTCCCAACTCCAGTTAGCCGCAGCAGGGCCATGATATCCCCCTTCAGTCCTGTTGCTGCTAATTTGAAGGTCAGTTTATCTCCTCCTCTGGCTGGGTAAAAGAGCTTGTGAAGGAGAAGCAGTGGGGCTGCAGGGACATTTCTCACTCCCGCGACTGGATGGGAACATGGACTGTTGGCCCTGAAGAACTTTCCCATGGATTAGAGGGGCCAATAGAGCTTTACTGACTAACCAATTCAGAGGGAGGGATCAGACCAAACAGTTGCCCCTTGAAGCTCCAGCCTCTAAAGATCCCTGGGAGGTTGATAGGAGACAACTGCTTCCTTCCTCCTAAAAAAAACACTCAAAGCTACGGGAAACTGGGGTTCTAAGGACTTTGGGAGGCTGTTGACACGAGACATAGTCCCAGAAATCCTGTTGGAGGGAGGTGGGATATAGGGGCAGAGGGCTAAGTCAATAAATATACCAGTTTTCTTATGAATCTACCAGGTTTTGTGGGATCTGCATGGAAGGCCTGATCCAAACCCCGCTGGAGTCAATGGAAGACTTAACCAAAGCACAGAGGAATCACAACCCCTTGAATGTGGAAAACTCAGCCACATTGCCTTGCTGGACCTTCCCACTGCAAGCTGTCTGGCTGCATAGGAAAATATATCTCCACCTGGATGATTCCTTTCTCTCTCGGTACGTACCAGGACATCCTCACCAGCTGACTGGATCGATTGCTCCTTATTCCAGGCCAATCAAAGAGAAATCAGGCCAGAAATCAGGAAAGAATAACCTACTCTTCATTTGGAATTCAACCTGCAGACGGACCTCAGAACCCACTCGGCTCATGGAACAGCCTCACCATGGAGAGGGTTGTAAAATGGAGCAGCCCCAAGGACCAAACTGCCCATGGACAGCCCTCAGGATTGGGGGAGCTCACTGGCATGCAGCCACCTTAACCTGACCCATGGTGGAGGACACTGCACACACGTATAGGAACAGACCATCTGCTGAAGTGTTTACCCTCTAAATAGAGAAGCACGGAGAGAGGAAATGACTTGTGCAAGGTCAGAGTTGGGACTAGAGCCTGCATCTGCTGCATTCCAGCCTACTGCCCTATTCATTGAACCAGACTGCCTATCTTATGAGGCACTCATGATTACTATGACAGTACTAATCACGATTACTACTGGAGTTCATGCCCTGCTGGGAGAAGCAAATAGCATCTAACCCAGGTAAATGCACCTCTCTCTCTCTCTCTACTTCAAGCACACGCCCCTTAGCACAAAGGTGAGTACTGCTTACTGTATGTTCAATGCCACTGATTTCCATAGGCCACAAGATACCCCAGGAAGGGCACAGGCCCGTAAGCTGTGGGGGAGACGCTTCCTGCGCCCGTCACAGTGCTTTTTCAGCAATCACATCGGGCTGCTCCGTGCTGATTCCCAACAGATGTTACCCTAATGAATAACAATGTAATCTCAGTTCCTTAATATAGTGCTGGGGCGTGATAAGTCTGAAATTGCTGTCATCGTCGGTGCGGGGATGGTCTGGTCATTGTTCAGAACTGTCCTCCTCCGATGATTATGTGAAGGGGAATTTATTTTCTTCCATCCACTCCCACTCCCCTCCCTCCCCCATATTAAAAATATTTGGGCATATATATTTAAAGGAGCTCAATAACAGGCCAGGATGTACATTTTGATGGGGGAAGCATGGATTGGAAATGGGGGAACCACATATAACCATGCCTAGCGCAGAACACACAGTTCAGTACTATACACATCAAATCAGTGAAAGTCCTGGTTCTGCAGCAGCTACCATGATTATTTGCAACATATTTGGCCATTGTATGGGGGTATTCATGAGTGTAGAGCAGGGATGGACAAAGTTTTTGGCTCGAGGGCCACATCTGGGTATGGAAATTGTATGGCGGGCCACGAATGCTCACGAAATTGGGGGTTGGGGTGCAGGAGGGGGCACAGGCTCTGGGGTGGGGCCAGAAATGGGGAGTTCAGGGTGCGGGAAGTAGCTCTGGGCTTGGGCAGGGGGTGAGGTTCAGGAGGAGGGTCGGGCTCCAGCTGGGGGTGCAAGCTCTGGGGTGGAGCTGGGGATGAGGGGTTGGGGGTGCAGGAGGATGCTCTGGGCTGGGACCGAGGGGTTCGACTGGCAGGAGGGAGATCAGGGCTGGGGCAGGGGGTTGAGGTTCAGGAAGGGGTCAGGGGTTCAGACTCTGGGTAGCGCTTACCTCAAGCAGCTCCCAGAAGCAGCGACATGTCCCCCCTCTAGCTCCTATGCGGAGGTGCGGCCAGGCGCTCTGCATGGTGCCCTGTCCACAGAAACCACCCCTGCAGCTCCCATTGGCCACGGTTCCCAGCCAATGGGAGCTGCGGGGCCAGCGTGCGGAGCCCCTTGGCTGCCCCTATGCGTAGGAGCAGGGCTGGCTCCAGGCACCAGCAAAGGAAGCAGGTGCTTGGGGTGGCCAATGGAAAGGGGCAGCATGTCTGGGTCTTCGGCAGCAATTCAGCGGCGGGTCCCTCAGTCCTCTCTTCCTCTTTGAGCTGCCGCCGAAGTGTCGCTGAAGAGGAAGAGAGGGAGCGAAGGACTCGCCGCTGAATTACCACCGAAAAATGAAGCGGCGCGATTGAGCTGCTGCCGAAGTGCCGCCGATCTGCTTTTATTTGTTTATTTTGCTTCACTGCTTGGGGCATCAAAAAAGCTGGAGCCGGCCCTGTGTAGGAGCCAGAGGGGGGACATGCTACTGCTTCTAGGAGCCGCACAGAGCGGGTCAAGCCCCAGAGCCCACTCCCCGGCGGGAGCTCGAGGACCAGATTAAAACGTCTGGAGGGCTGGATGTGGCCGCTGGACTGTAATTTGCCCACCCCTGTCTTAGGTCCTGTGATGGCCTGAGGGACAGCCCTCTTGCTAAGTCCTGTCTAGTCTGGACCCCTTCTGGGATGAAAAAAGTACAATTAAAAGTTTAAAAAAAAAATCCCAACCCAAAAGATCTTTCTGTCCCCTCTTGGGCTAGTCCTTTAGGTTCATTCTCCAGCCCCCCTGGACTCAAGAGTTCTTATTGTGGGTGTGTATGCCCTTTCTTCAGAGCTGGTAGGGGAACCCAGGCCCACCCTCTGCTCTGCATCCTGGCCCAGAGACCCCATAGTGAGTAGCTAGGTCTGCTCCGTCAGACATGCTGCTGTTTCCCTGGGCCACTTCCTAACGCCAAGCCCCATGTGCTGCGTCCCTGCAGCCTGTGCTAAACACAGCCCCTCCTCTGGTTCCCAGGCCTCTCACTTCTCCCTAAATTCTCCCAGCACGTTTTTTCTCTACCGGAATACCCACCCATCAGGACTGCATTCTGGGCCTTGCCCCTTTTCTAGGCCCATGCCCACACAGAGATGAATTCCATCTCTGTGGCTATCTTCAGTTTGCCTTCCCCAGGCCCTTCCCAGAGCACAGGAACTCCCTCCCTCTTGGGATCCTCCTCTAACTGAGTTCGCCACTCTGTTTATGCAGTCGTCTCAGATCTCCTCACAGTGGGGTCAGTCATTATAATAAAGTCTCCATATCACATTCAGCTGGGGGATAGCTGCCAGGGCTGATTCTGGCTTGCCTTAAAAAGCCAGTCAGCCTGTGACACCGCCCTCTTGCACATGAATCAATTGCTTCCATCCTACCCAATAGGGAAGTCCATTGGCTTCTTTCACAAGCCACATGTCACATTCAAGTGTCAGGAATGGGGAAGGCCAGACTATGAGGGGCGCAGCTTTACTGGGGGACACCTCCTATGGAAGTTTGATGGCTCTTTGGTAAACTTAGTTTCTGGGAGTTGAATGTGATGTTCTTGGAAGCAAGCGTTTGAGAACATTAATCACAGTCAGGCACTGCACAAGTTTCTCCCACCTTTTTCTGCAGTCCAGACCTGCACCTGAGAGCTGGTCAGGAACTTTTTGATGAAACTTTTTTGTTGGAAAATCCCCATTTGTTGAAACCTTAGCTGTCTGCCGGGAAAGGGCCAGTTTTGCTGAATTTCTGTTTCAAACAAATTTTTAAAAAAGCATTGAAATTGTCAAAATGTCTCATTTTGACGTTTTATAAATGAAAAAAATTCCAGGTTTTGGGTTAAAGCACCTTTTCATTAAGAAATGTAAGTAATTGGTAGGGTTTTTTTTAATAAAAGTCAAAAATAAAATGAAATGTTTTTAAATTATCAAAATGAAATGTTTCGATTGACCTGATCCAATTTTTTAATTATTATTATTTTCAGTGTATGACATTTTTCAAGATTTTAACTTTTCAGCCCAATTCACAGGGCAGGAAAAAATTTTGAAATCTTGAAAATTCTCACCAGATGGGAAAAACTGTTTCCTCCCCATCTCTACATCACTCCTGCTATTCAAGTCTTGCCCTAGTTACGGTCAACACATCTTTACCTTAACCCACAGTATTCTTTTATATTCCAGTCTGGAATTCTCCACCCATCTCTGCCAAGGTACCAGGATCTCAAGTGACACAATTTTTTTTGTCACAATATTTTTCTCAATGAACTTTTCAACCAAAATTAATTTAAAATAGTCACTTTCATTGCAATTGTTTGGTTTTTCAACCAAAAAACACACCCTATATTTTTGGGTAAAAATGTTTGGTTTTCAAAACCAAATATTTATGTTGAAAAAATATTTTTGTTGTTGTTTTGGAGTTTTTAATTTAAAAAAACAATTTTCCCTGGGAAATTTTGAAAACATTAAAAGAAAATAAGAAATTTCCAGTGCACAATTTTTTAGCATTTTTCAAGTAGCTCTTTTTCCAGCACACCCCTGTTATTCCACTCTGGGGTCTTTTCAGAACAGAGACAGCCTGTTATGGAAAACTAACCTGAGAGCCTCCCAAACTCTATTTCATTTGTGACTCAAGAAATCTTTACACAGAAGGTTCCAGAAGTGAGGGGCCAGCATGTTATCCCCTTGCATCTCATTGCTTCCCATGGTGGTTTTATTTGAGTTTTATGACTATGCAGTTTATTTGCTTGAAGCATTGTATTAGCTCCAGCAGAGGGCTCAATAAAATGGCTTTGAAAACATTTTGTTCCAATGTGCTGCATAAAATACAGCAAAAACCTGTCCGTGATTAGAGGAGATTTTTCTGGGGTCCAGCCTGGTGTCTAATCTGGAGCAGCCTCTTTTCTCTCTTGTTAATACTGTCCGAACAACTGAGGAAATGTTATGGTCAGGTAAGATACTCCTGTTTCCCAGTTTTAATTGAGCCCTGAATATTTCATGGACTATTCAAGGACCGACGGAACCAGAAATAATTTGTCTTTATTACAAATAGTACCAAACTGCAAAGTTCACGTTCACAATACATCCAAATTTGGATCTGAAGTTTCAGTTTGTTCCATTATAAACCTGGGACCCATTTGCAAAAGTGGGATATGGATCTTGAATATACCAATGTTTGGGTCTTTTGGGACACGGGAGTTTAGCATGGGACCATATCTCATTTCCGTATGTTAATGGATGAATTTCAGAAGATTTGGAGTTTGAGTTTGTTTTGAGTGAGCACCCAGGTCTTTGGATACTTATGTATACAGAGCAGGTCCAAACATCCTGAACCCACTGGGTCTTCAAAACTGAAAACTCAGTTTCATCAGAACAGGTCCCTTCAGATGGGAATTCCAGTTATCGGTAGTGCGGGGATGTGGACAGCTGTTGACTAGAAACTGGCCCCAAACCCATCAACTTATTCCATTCAAGGAAAAAACAGCCATTCTATGAGAAGACTACCAATAATTACCAGCTTGGGTGAGCTTCAATCTATACTCAAGTAGAGGTGCAAGAAGGTTCTGTTTCCTCTTCCAATCTCCGGAGCCAGCTTTGGCTTTTTCTTGAAATTAATCCAGCTTTTAAAAAAAAGAAAGACAAAGAAATGATCACCCTCACTTACCTGGGCTAAATCTCAGAGGAGTTAATCCCAGAGGGACCCATTCACAATTGCTCTATGGGAACAAAGAATTATCAAACCAGAACAACAGGGAATAACATTTACTTTATACCAAAACAAACAATGACCCAAGGCACAGGGCAAATGTGTAGCAGGCTAACACAAAAAGAATGCCTGAATTATTCAGCATAACAAAGAGATTCATTGGCTGGATTTCATTAATATTACATATCCTAGGGGCTGGGGAAAAACGAGCTGGGCTTTTTTAATTCTGGATTGAGCTGGGACGTCTAAATCCCATTCTGAGGATATGATATATCTCCTGCTCTTTTTATAAGTCTCTGTTTGTCAACGGCCGCAGCAGACATCTCCATGACTAACCCTGCGATCCTTGTGTCTGGAAACAGCACCGGTAAAGCAGATGGGAACTCAGCTGTAACTCAATCTAGCTTGCTCTGTGTAAAATGTAATAAGAAGGAGGCCCAGGCCTGTGATTGTAAATTTTCCTTCTGCACCATGCCTGTCCTCCTGAGTCTCTCTCTACCAAACTATTCCTGCAGCGGGGCAGTTGTGCACTGTCCTGCTGCCTTCTTGACTCAAGGATTCCAGGTAAAAGAAGTTGGCACTAAGGCAGATAGCCCGACTGGCAGGAGGGAAGGCTGGCAGGAGATGGGGAAGAGTGAGAAGAAAAAACTGGTATGCAATTAAGCTACTTGTACCCAAATAAGGTAATTGGATTGGTCTGGGGTGGGGGTCTGACAGGAGGGATGAAGTCTTCTGCGTTCCATATGCACATATGTAGGGAGCAGTTCGGGAGGGGAGGTCACTTCCGTGGCACTGGTAATCACTAACTTGTGTGCAGCTGGGGAAATAACCAGCCTCTAACTGTGTTTTTCTTTTAGCTAAAGATTTTAATTGTAAAGAAGTAAACTGAAGTGAAAAGGTCTCTCCCCTCCTCCTCTTTTAGACCGTCTCGTCCCAGGTTCTCACAGGCAGTCGAATGCTACAGTAAGGCCTGTAAATAAATAGAACTGAATAAAAGTAATGCCACCTATAGCCTCCACGGGCACTGTATCTTTCATATTCTTGCGCTGGTATTCCCTACTGCTCTCCTTAACAAGAGCCCTTCAGTTCACACCTTATTGTTATCATCATGTGTCAGCAGCCTAGGGGAAAGGAAGTATGGTCTAGTGGTCAGCATGCTAGTTTAAGCGTTGGGAAATAGGAGTTCCATTCCCTGCTCTGCAACAGACTTCCAATGTGACCTTGGGCAAGCCACTTAGTCTTTCTGTGTATGTCTACACTGCCAATCCCCCTCTCCCTTGAAATTTAGCCACCACATTACCACGATCACCTTCCAATAGCACAGAAACCTCTGAGAGGGACACTACACTGCTATTTTGAGCCCCATAGACACTAGTCATGCAGACTTGGGTTTTTGTTTCTTTGTTTGTTTTGCAGTGTAGTACCCTATGTGCCTTGGTTTCCCATCTTTACAATAGGGATAACAACACTGCCCTACCTCGCAGGGGCATTATGTGAATAAATATGTCTCAAAGATTGTGAGGTGCTCAAATACTATGGAAATGGGGCTATATAAGTATCTCAGGCAGATAGATTACTATGTTTATTATGTAAACTACATTTACTATCAACTATGATAGATTACCTAGTTTACTATGCGCCTATTAGCTCTCACAACCTAATTAGGTTTGGCCTGGATCATGCTTTGGAAAGGCCAACACTGCACAGGAGGTAAGATCTTGCTCTGGAAAGTAGTGTTGTTCCATCTGACCAATCGCTGACTGAATGTCCCTCTCAGGGGTCACTGTGCTATTGGAAGATGGCACTGCTAAGGAAGTGGCTAAATTCCAGTTGGGGTAGAAAGCACCAGCTGCAAGTCAGCTCCAAACCCACCTGTTTAGCAGAGAAGGAGACTTAAAATGGGAACTGGGAGCAGTAGGGTCTGAGTCTAGCTGTTGCTGTACAGGTGTCCACATCACAAAACCCACTCCCCACCACCAGACCCTTCTGTGGCTGCCTCAGCAGAGAGCGCCTTTCATTGGGCTCTAGGTCAGGCTTCAGTCCCATTGTGAGGACAGACTGGGAGGCAGCGGCATTGATGCTAGCTAGGCTACACCTGTGATGTGGCTAGAGAAATGGGTTGAGTGACCAGGACCCCAACAGCTTTCACCAGCACTAAAGGGCTCCCTGCGTAAGTTGCATGGAGGGAGGCAGATTGTGCATCTGAATTCACACACAGAGGCCTAGTTCTTACAGCTGTGCCCGCTGCCTTCAAATGGTTCATTCCACTGGGCTGGTTTGAGTTAGAATCATAGAATATCAGGGTTGGAAGGGACCTTAGGAGGTCATCTAGTCCAACCCCCTGCTCAAAGCACGAGTACAGCCACAGATGATTGTGAGCAAGGAACTGAAACACCCAGCTCAGACAGCCACTTGAATCTCCTTCCGAAAGCCTGCAGCAAGTCGAACTGGAGTATCACTGGTGGGAGGAAAGGGAATGGAGCTACCAAGGGCCCATCATCTCTCCACCCCTTCGGAAGAGTTCTTTCCCCTCCAGCTGAGGTATCACGTGACAGTGGCAGCTGTGCAGGGTAGAATACACTGCACCTGTTTGCAATGTAGTTGCACCATTATTAGCCTTCTTAAACAGCTGTAATTTGGGATGGAGGGGGTGGGAACCTGATGTCCCAAATCACAGCATCTCCATTGCTTTGTATTAAAATGGCCTGGGATGTACTTTGCAATAAATATATGAATACACAGCCATTTTAAAATGAGAGACAGGCAAGCTGTTTTTAACTGAATTACCTCAGCAGAACTTTAGCTGGGGCTCCTCTGGTTACTTCCTACTCTTCAGATTCCCTCACTGTAAAAGCCATTACTTCGTACCTCCTGATTTATGGTGCCTGAGAGCACACATCAGCTTAATTAGAAGAGCTGCTTTTAAGGATCGTCGTTTAAAGAGGCACTGATGGCAAAGTGGCTTCAGCCCCAGATTTGACCCGCAGTGCCATGAAATTGATATTATCAGGTATGGAACCTCCTCCAGATTGGAAATATCAGTTATCCTCAATAAAATCACCAGCTGCAGGCAAAGTTAAACAAAGAAACAAATGCTCCCTACAAACCCCAAAGCGTTTGATGATGAGGGACTTTTGTGCTGAGGTGACTTGCACCTTATGCCACTACGCTTGTATACCCAAATCGGTGTGACTCCATTGACTTCAATAGAACTAGAGCACTTGACTCCAGCTAAGAGTCTGCCCGAAGGGGTTTTCAAACTGTAATGCTGTGTTACTGGGGATGGGGTATACCAATTCCACACTGCGCCAGAAGGGGTGAGCTCATTCGGCCTTGTCTTACCACACCTGCCGTAGGCATTAAGCCTGGATAGAGGCACTGCAAAGGCTGAAGCCAGCTCAGGCAGGGGCTGACCAGGAAGGAGAACTGATGGCTAGTTGGCCCTCAATGAGAGGAGTCTGGCTGGTGCCACTGTCTGGAGTTGGTCTGCTGGTAGACAGCCACCCTGGTCCTGTTGGTATCCAGGGTGGCCAGCCACCCTGGTGGAAGGTAGACAGGCCTGCCATGGGGAGCCCAAGTAGATGTGAAGGAAAGCCGGGTGGAAGGAAGTCTGCCCAGGAGTCTCTAGGGGGAGTTGGGTGGCTCCTACTACCAGGGGAGAATAGAAACCTCTCCTGCAGTAGAGCTGCCTGGGGGCAGAACATGCTTAGGAGCTCTGCAGTGAGCTTGGGGAAGAGAGAGAGACAGCAGCTGATCCACTGGGAGCTTGTGAAGAGGCTATGAGAATAGAAAGGCCTTAGATCAAGCATGGCAGGAAGTGGCTGAGGGATGCAGTAAGGGGTCTAGATAGTCAGGCTTTACTGCTCATTAAAGTGTTCCTGGACCAGCACCCTGTGGAGAGGGAGGGCCAAGGTTCCCTCACTAGCTCGCTGAGGAAGGTAGAGCAGAAACCCCAGGCTAAGAGGTTAGGGCTATTGAAACCCCCTGATAGCAAGGGTAAGGACTCGTGAGTCTAGAGTTGGACTGAATGCCCCGAGTAAGAAGGGACTGCTTTTTTTGGTTGGACTTCTGGCTTGTGAGCTATAGCGATACCAAGGGTTGCTGCCCCAAAGAATGAGATTTATGGCCCCAAAGAGAGATTCAAGGCCAAAAAATGAGACTTTTCAGGTGGTGTGTTAGGTCATTGATAAAATATTCATATTTTTTGTTTTTAGCAAAGTTAAATATATAAATGGGAAATTAATAGATAATTGAAAGACATTCACATAATATAACCAGATTTTCACAAGCATGTATGTTAGTAATACGATACAAATAGTGAGTGGATTTTTTGTGAGATAAGGATTGTAAGTTTGTCTGTATAACTTTGGATATGTTACATACTATATTTTAATAACCCTGGATAAAGCCATCAGTTATTATTTAACCCTCATCAGGATACATTGAAAACTGTATAGAAAACAGAAAATCTTGGACCCAACAGAAAATTGTTCTTATGAATTAATCAAAACTTTCTGAAAACATTGCAACCAGACTTTCTGACAAAGTACTAGGAATAAATTATTGAACTACTACTAAAAACAAAAGAAAAAAGTCACCAAACAAATTACTGCTGGGGAACTCAAGTGTCCTGAAGAGCGTTAATAATAATTATAATTAATAACAATAATCCTAATTATTAAGCATATTTGACTTACATAATCAGGGAGGGATTCGCCACAAGGAATTTGTGGTTGTGAAGACACTGCTCTATTTGTGTGGTGTATTTCACTTTCCAGATGATGAGTTGCATCTTTTTCTTCTTGATGGTCACAGGACGGCTCCTGGCAACACGGGGTATATATATATATTTTTTTTAAAAAAGCTTGCTACTGGGGCAACGAAGGGCCATGAATTTGTGGAGTGTAGTTTACATTTGAACTGTATTTTGCAAAGCCTGCAAACTTTTGATCAAGTACTGCTTGTTTTTTGGGGGGAACTCATAGTTTTTTGACTCATATCCACACAAACCAAAAAAGGTGTGTAGCCTCCTGCCCCCTCTCATGCACATATAGAACGCAGGCCTGTAGTCTCCGTGGTTACCAAACTACACAAGCTTGGAAACCAGCTTTCCAAGGTCTAAGCCCCTTCTCTGAGGGCCCCAGATGTATTATTGTCTCTTTCCATGCCTGAGTAACAATATTTTAAATCTTTATATACTTACTCAGAATGAGTGAGAGAAGCTTAGGAAGGTGTGTGAGTGAGATGGCATGCTAATGAGGGAGTCTCTCACCGAATGAGTGAGAGTTGACATGTCTGGAACTATATGTGGCCCAGACTGAAGGCCAAGTCACAAGACCCCCACAAGGCCAAAGTGGCTGTCAGCAGAGGGTGCAAAAGGAGAGCCTGCCACGCCCAGCCACATGGCAGGGGTGTCAGCTGGTAAGTCCCACTGTTACCTACTACTAAAACTAGTCAGATTTTTTCTCACAAAACCACAAATTCCCTTTGAAAATAGTGGTTGTTTTTTTCCCCCAAACTCCATATTTTTCTACAGGGAAGTGGGAAAATATCAAAATTGACAATTTTCTGATAGGAAAATTTAGAACAAATTGTTTTGAATTTCCATTTCCAAATAAAATGGAATCGTTTGTTTCATTTCAACTTAAAATGGAATTTCACTTCAGTTTTCTTTTTTGGCTTTTTGGGAGGAAATGTGGATGTTTTTTGCAACTTTTGTTTTCCAGCCAACTCCAGAGCTGGTTGAAACTCTTCTGAATTTTGAAATTTGGATGAAATTAAATTCAAAATTTGATTTAAAGTAAGAGAACTTTTTTACAAAATATTTGCAATTTCCTTCCTCTCTTCCCCAATGATATTGCTGGCTAAAATAAAAATTTTTTTTTGGCAATATTAAATTTCAATTTGGGGGAAAAACTGAAAAATTTTTTTTTGGGGGGGGGGGAACGAGACAATCCATGACATATTTTCCTTTCTCCGACCCCAGCCATCTTGTGTGTTGTTGATTAAGGCTGTATTGTGTTTAAGGAGCTGGTACTTGGATATCCGTTTAATTTGTATATCTAAGTAATGGTAGGGCTTTTGGATCAGGCAATGCTTTTAAAACCATTTAAACTAATAATTAAACAATAAATTGCTAGTTATGGGGTTGATCACTTTTTTTCCTACCCCTGGCTTCCATTCCATATGAAATCTATCTTGTTTGGTAAGGCATCCCAGCCTCTTTCCACCGTACCTGGTTTGTGCTTTCTCTTCCATTAACCCTCAGTACTGTATGTGGAAAGAAAAAAGGACCAAGGAGGAAAATGAGGCATTGATGCTTTTATGCTGCAATAGTACTGCTGCCCTTTCCTTTGGGTTGCTGGTGGAGCTACAGTATTAAAGAGATGGAGTTTCTGCGTGTCTGTGTATGGTGAGGGAAAAGACTGGGGTGCTTTCCCTAGAGTGCTATTGCACATGTGGTGTGGGGGGATTGGTTGGGAGGGAGGGAAAGAATGCAGTTATAGGACTTGTAGTCATTGGACTTAGTCTTGCTAGTAGGAGAGGATGGAGGGTTCAGTGCTTAGGGTAGTAGCCTGGAGGAGCCTGGATTTAATTTCTTGCTTTGCCACAGACTTCCTGTGAGTCCTCAGGTAAGTCTCTGAGCCTCCCTTCCCCATCTGTAAAATGGGGATAATAGCACGATCCTACCTCACAGGTATGTTGTGAGGATAAATACATTAAAGATTGTGAGGTGCTCAGGTGCCACAGTGTTAAGGATCTAAGAGAGATTGGTCAGAGCAGCTGGGTAGGAAACTGATATTTTTATTTCCAATGTACAAAAGCATTTACTGATTTTTTTTTTTTTTGGTTTGTTTTTTTGGTGTCTTACCTTTGGAGTGTCCATCTTGGGCCCGATCTTCAGATGTGCTGAGAATTTGCAGCTTCGGTTAGAAATCAGGAGCCCCTACAGACACAAGGTGTGTAAGCATGGAAGCACCCCAAAATAGAGGGCCTTCCATTTGATTGGGCTTGGAGAGGGCTGAAAGTCTGAAAAACTAGGCTGGAAATCATAGAATCATAGGACTGGAAGCAGGGGTGGCAGGTTTGTAGAAATTTTGGTGGTGCCCAGAATCCGTCCCCCCAAACTCCGTTCACCCCCACCACCACTTGCCTAAGGCTCGTGGAGGGAGGAGGTCTGGGGTGCAGACCCTGGGCTGGGGCAGAAAATTGGTGTGCAGGGTGCAGGCTCTGGGAGGGAATTTGGGTGCAGAAGGGATGAGAGGTTGAGCTCTGGGAGGGAGTTTGCGTGGGGAAGGGGGTCTGGGGTGCAGGCTCTGGGACTGAGTTTGGGTGTAGGCTCTGGGCTGGGGCAAGGGGTGGGAGTGCAGGAGAGGCTGAGGGGTGCAGGCTCTGGGATGGAGTTTGAGTGCAGGCTCTGGGCTGGGGCAGGGGTGTGTGTGTGCGCAGGAGGGGATGAGGGGTGCAGGCTCTGGGTCGGGAGGGGGTGTGGAGGGAGACCTGGCCCCAAACATTGGTGGAGCCGGGCCCCCGGGCCCTGAATATTGCTGGAGCCTGGTCACCACAGGCCCATATAACTCACCGCCCCAGATTGAAAGGGGCCTCGAGAGGTCATCCAGTCCATTTCCCTGCACTCATGGCAGGACTAAGTATTATCTAGACCATTCCTGACAGGTATTTGTCTAACCTGCTCTGAAAAATCTCCAATGATGGAGATTCCACAACCTCCCTAGGCAATTTATAACAGTGCTGACAGTTAGGATCCCAGAAGAAAAGGACTTCTTGTGAGAGTTCTAGGACCTCCTGCTTCCTTTCTTCTGGAAATTTGTTCAAGAACGTGTTATTGAGGTATTCAGGTGCTTCTGTTGGGCAGCTGTGTCTGGAGCACTCTAGTGTCCAGGAATAATGAACGTGAAAGGATCGTGACTAGATGGTTGAATAGAAATTCCCTTTGGACTCGTGCTCATGGGAAACTGTACTTGCTGCCATCTTTAACACTGAGACATGTCAATGAACTTCCTTGGAATTCTGCCTCTCTGGGGGAAAGGGCTGTGTCTGAAGGAGCCTTCTACACCGGAGCACCATCGGTGACAGTCCAACAGCACTAACCTCATACTGTCACTGGCAAAGTGTGCATCTCTGCTGCCCTTGCGCTGTCTTCGTGTCTTAAATCAACAATGGCAAACCACGCCTGCTCCTCCCTCCCCTCTGCTTCTGGGACAGTGGGTTGGGGCTGTTCCTTCATCCATCTGGATGAAGCCTGCTGGTGAGGTGAGCTTTCTCTTAACGTTACAGCAATCTCCTTGCATGGCAGCAGAGACCCCCTCTGTCAACAGCAGCCGTTTCAGCTTTCTGTTCCTCTGGGTCTCTCGTTCCCCCTGGCTGCAGGGGCTGGGTTGCTCCACTACTAACCTGAGTGCTGTTCCCGGCTCTGCTACTGAACTGCTGTGTAACTGCAGGCAAGACTTTGCCCCTCATTTGTCCCTTCTATAAAGCGGAGATGACGGTGTTTGCCTTGCTTGGGAAAACTCTTTGAGATCTATGGATGGCAAGTGCTATATAAATATTTTCATTACCAACTTCAGCTCCGGTACCTCAACCTCCAGGTACGCTTCCCATATTTACAGTGTAGGGTCTAACGTCTGAAAATGATTAGTGATTTTGGGTGCCTATCTTGCAGCACTTAGGCCTCAGAGGGTGGTTGCTCTGCTCTTTGTGAAAACCAGGCCCCTTTAAGTGGGTAATCCAAGAATGAGGCATCCAAAATAACTAGACGTGAAAAATCTTGGTCCAGGCACTAGGAAGGTCCAAGCAGAGCCCTTTAGCTTTCAGCCCAGTCTGCACCACCATGTTTCCCATCGTGCGTCCCTTTTCTCTTCCCACATGTGCTCCCAAACACTTTAAAGGTGGCCAGCAATTTTTTTTTTTATGAAAATTTTCACTGGAAAACTTTCTCCACAACTTTTGAGGTTTTTGCAAAAAACTCAGAGGAAAAAGTGGATTTTTGATAACTAAAAGTTTGGGGGTTTGACCACCAGTACCCCAAAACTTCTGGTTTAAAACGGAAAAAAAAATATTTTTTTTAAAATGCAAAATCCTGAAAATTTTCAATGGAAACTTTTTTTTTTTTGGAGGCAGGAGACCATTTTTGACCAGCTATACCATCCCCTTAAGCAGTCATTTCAGACAGGTGCTCTCCTCCTTCATTCCCCACCCAGCCAAGCCCTTGGAAAATGCCTCCCATGGCTAGACACACCTGTCACAAAGCAAGGCAGATTCCTCTGCCCTGACACTTCAACACAACCCACTTGGCTGCATCTATTTTTAGACAGCTGATGAGTAAACTGGTGTGAAGCACTATGGGAAACGAGATGCAAATGTTGTTGTGGAAGCCCATTACTGTTTTATGGAGGTCACCCTGATCTAATTACGCCACTGTTCCTCCCAGCCCCAGCTTGACCCTGGCTGATCCTGAAACGGATTAACATGTCTTGGTCACTTGAGCGTGTGTTGTGTGTCTGCTCTGGCAGGGCAGCGGCTGAAGGTCTGGCCGTATCTCAGTGTTGTTTTGACCCCAGCCTTTCCCTCCCCCCGCCCCATGCCAAGTCCTTCGCAGACCTGTTGAATAGGGGCTTTCATTTCAGTGACCTCTGGGGTCATCTGTTTTCGGAGCATGAAATATGGCTGCCCAGTGGTCAGAAGCAAAGAGATAAACTTCACTGAGGAGCCTTAACAGGCCAATGAGCCGTGACTAATGATGATTGTGGATTGTCTTTCTGGAGTTAAATTTATTGGGCGGCTGACCACTTAGTGCACTGCCTGGGGGATTAACCCTTTCAGGTATGATGAAGTGCTTGGATTTGCATTGGATAGAGAGCTCCTCCTTTCAAACATGCACACCAAGAGGAGGTTCTTTTCATGCTCCTGCACCAATCCTCTGCCCCACTCTGAGCAGGACCTTTCTCCATGCCTGGCACTGCCCCTTACCCCCAAATTCCTCTTAGCCCCCTCTAGTGTGGGACATCTTAATCTTTTTCACCCTTTCCCAAAGAATCTGTCCCGGGCTGGGTAGGGGCTTTCCTCACAGCTGATTCCTACCATAATAGCGTACTATTGCCATATCCCTAACACTGACTCTCCTCTGTCACTTCCTACAGTCAGAAAAGAAGGGAGGCCTTGAACTCTAAGTCCTGTGCTGAGTTCAACTGAATTGCAGCTGGATTGGCCTCAGGGCTCAGCTAGGGTGACCAGATGTCCTGATTTTATAGGGACAGTCCCGATGTTTGGGGCTTTTTTTAATATGAGTTCCTATTACACACCCACCCCCATCCCGATTTTTCACATTTGCTATCTGGTCACCCAAGGCAGGGACGGCTCTATGTATTTTGCTGCCTCAAGCACGGCAGTCAGGCGGCTTTCGGCGGCGCACCTGTGAGAGGTCTGCTGGTAACGCGGATTTGGCGGTTTGCCTGCGGGAGGTCCGCCGGTCCCGCGCCTTCGGCATACCCGCTGCCGAATTGCCGCCAAAATCGCGGGACCGTGCTTGCCGCCCCAGGCACGCGCTTGGAGCGCTGGTGTCTGGAGCCGCCCCTGACCCTAGGCTCAGCTGCCAGATGGGTGTCCAGACACAACTGGGGACAGCCTAAGGGCTCAGTTACCAACAGCCAAAGTGCTAGGGACCACTTCTTACGCCTCACCAGTGCTCTCTAAAGGCACACAACTTGGAGGCTGTTGCACTGTAACTTATGCTTGTTTGTTTGATAGTACATCCTTGACATACCTCCTATCCATCTCTCAGTGTGGGGTTGGGGGAGGAATGACATGGCTTTGCACTCCTAGTATAGCAACATTTTTGGCTGCTGGGGCATAGGCACTGACTTTTTTTTTATTATTTTCCTCCATGGGCACTCCACCCCCACTCCACCCTGAGGCCCAGACCCATTCCGCCCCCCTCCCCCAGGTCCCGCTCGGTGCTTTTCGCCGTCCCTCAAGCGTCTTCCGCCAGCCGCCAAAAATCTGTGGCTGGTGGGTGCTAAGCACCCACTATTTTTTTTTCCATGGGTGCTTGAGCCCTGGAGCACCCATGGACTTGGCATCTATGTGCTGGGGAGTTTATAGTTTCCTTTGGAGAAAGGCAGGAGATAACTGGGATGGGTGAAGCTCTTGTATAGATACGAGCGAAGGGAAGAGCTGATTGGTGGAACAGACTGTCAATCACCTGGGGAGACAGGGGAGGGACTTCCCTTCCATGCAAAGTGTTCTGGGTAGGGAAGTCTTCTATAAAACTCCCCTGGCTTCCAGCTGTCAGTTAGTTGTCAGAGTATGTGTTGTGTGGAGGAGAGTGGGCATGTTGCCTGTCATGTTATAGACAGTATTCCTTGTTGCTTTTCCTTTTAAAATAAATCTAGAGTTTTTTAAACTTCTCTGACCTGGGTCTTGCTGCTGTGCTCTGCCACAATAATAATCTACCATGTTGTCAACTGGGCTAGAGCTGCTCGAAACAGTTTGAAATTTTAACAATTTTTTAAGTTGAAATTCAATATTTTAACAAATTGTTGTGGAAACTTTGTCTTTTTTTAACCTGCTCTAAGCTGGGACCTCTATTTTCTGCCCTAGAGGAAAAGGGTGACACCCCAAAGATATCCTGCTTATTTGGGGGACCTCTGAAAAATCATCATAATGGCCCTATCAAAAATCCTAAGGCTGGGCTTTATGGGATCCCATCACTAAGAGATGGCTGGGGATTGTCAGTGCTGAAGAACGCTCCTAAACTTACTTCAATTACCAAAATCTGCTTGCAGATACATAGATGCAACTCCCGTTCAAGACTGCAGGCCAGATTTTGTTTGTGGGTTGGGAGTAAAGGCAGCCTTCCACTGAGTGGGTGTGTCTGAGGGGAGAATTTCCCCCTGGGCTATTGTGTGTGTGTGTGTGTGTGTGTGTGTGTGTGTGTGTGTGTGTGTTAGGAGGGCAGGAGAGAATGTGGTTTCTTGGTTGGTAGCCAGAACACACAAGCAAGCACTTTTTTACAGCACCCCTTTTATAATATGAATCTCTCACCACTCCTGATCCACTACAAACTGGTTCCTGCAGTTCCTATGAAAACAGACCCCAACTTACCCTTCATTGCTCTGTGCCTCAGTTTCCCCACCTAACAATTGGGGATGATATTGATCTTTTTTGAAAAATGCTTTGAGCTATATGAATGAAAAATATAACAAGGTGTTGTTAGGAAGTGAAAAGTTCACTTTTTATCTCATGCCTTCACTGAAAACTGGCCCCCTCACCCTTTTGAGAAATCCCTAAAACAATCTCCCATCCCATAGGTGATCATGCCTTCCCAAGAAGGCACAATAACTGCTTGTGCATTAACAGAATCACTGTACCTCCTGTAGGCCTGGTCTACACTACAGAGCTAGGTTGGTGCAAGGCAGCTTACGTCAACCTATGGAAATATTTACACTAAATTTCATGCCTGCTGACGTAACTTCCGCGCTACGCCGACTTACCTCCACTTCTGCGAGCGGCATAGAATCCGCATCGATGTAGTTAGGTTGACTAAGTGTCAGTGTAGACAGTGCGTTGCTTATGTCGACTGTTACTGGCTTTCAGAAGCCGTCCCACAATGCCCTTTGCTGATAGTACAATCAGTACAAGTGCGCCTGGTGAAGACGCACACTGCTGACACAAGAAGCAACATGTAGATACACACAAGCAAAGTAATTAGCGTGGCGGCTGTAAGTTAGATTGAGTTAACTGTGTAGTATGGATATGCCCTCAGACTCCTGTGGAGCCTGGAGAATAGGAATTTCAACTGCTGCTTTTCCCCAGAATGGTCAGCAGGGGGTGCCCTTGGAGAGTCTCTTCTCCCATCGCACCAGGAGAGAGGTGAGTGCAAGGGTCACCATAGTTTGGAAAACCTGATGGAGAGCAATTGGTATTATAAAATCTGGGTGACTCTAACTGCTGTAAATCTCTGGGGTTGTGATGTGCCTTATACTGATGCTATCATAGCAGATATATATTATATTTATAATACAGAAAACACGTTGCTTTGAGAACTCCCTGTTTCTTCGGGCATCAGAGCTATTTTTATATCACAAATCCCAGTGAGCCGGCTGCCTAGGGGTTGCACTGATTGACAGCAGAACAGTGGAGCCAGTGTTCTGAAGGGGGGAAAAGTATATGGGTGCAGATTTGACTGATACGCCGCCGGCTTCAGTATTCTGCAGAGTGCAGTATTTGGGGATGCGGTTTGTTTGCAGCAGGGAGATGCTGAATGGGAATGCGGGCGACACTGACTTGCAGCAGCAGATTGCCAGGACACAGCACTGTAACTGGAATGCTGATCCCAGTTTCCCATTAGCCCGTCATTGTTACGACTCTTCAGTTCGTTGGAGCCAGGTTTGACAAGCATTCAGGGCTCTCAGGTTTGACGCTTCCCTGCCTTGTACCTGTAGCACACAGATGTAAGTACTATGCGTGTGCTGGAGTTGCTCCTGGTTTATGCAGTGTATGTCCTCACTGCAGTTATCCTGGGTGATCAGCACCTGGGTTAATTTAGCCCGGTGTGAGCAGCCACACTGCAAAGCCATTCCTGAGTTACTAAGTATGTCTACACCCCAATAAAACACCTGTGCCTGGCCTGTGACAGCTGACTGAAGCTTGTGGGGCTTGAGCTGTGGGGCTACAAAACTGAAGTGTAGATGCTTGGACTTGGGCTGGAGCCAGGGTTCTGAAACTCCCCAATGGGGGAAGGGTCCCAGAGCCCAGGCTCCAGGCCGAGCATCTACATGGCAATTTTACAGCCCTGAAGCCCAAGCTGCAGACAGCTGACACAAGCCAGCCATGGGTGTTTTCACTGCAGTATAGACATTCCCACTGCATCCGTAGTGATGCAGCACTTCGGTGTGTTTCCTTCCCAGTGAATTGTAGGAGGATTCCTGTCCTTCTGGGCACATGAGAATTGGGGTAAGGCAGCAGAGGACTCTCAGCACTTGAGCAATTTAACCTGTGTCCTTCAATATGACATGGGTAGGTTATCAGCCTGAGTGAGCATGTAACTCATGTGGGGGGAGGGATAGCTCAGTGGTTTGAGCATTGGCTTACTAAACCCAGGGTTGTAAGTTCAGTCCTTGAGGGGGTCACTTAGGGATCAGGGCAAAATCAGTACTTGGTCCTGCTAGTGAAGGCAGGGGGCTGGACTTGATGACCTTTCAGGGTCCTTTCCAATTCTATGAGATAGGTTTATCTCCACATATTATAACTCAGGCTCTAATCCACACCACCAGCTAGCCTGGGTTTAAAGCACTGCTACACTCAGATGAGAGAGTTTTGAGTGTGGACAGGACCAAGAGCCCAGTCTAATTCTGCAGTGAGGCTATAGAGAAGAATTCTATCCAGAGCTTGAACAGTGCAGTACTTCAGCTGAAATGTTTTTCTGATAAAGCAACATTGATTCTTTCCTCTCCAATATTTTCTCAAATGCTGTCTAGCCCTTGTAGGAAAATGGCAAGTGTGTTCCACACAAAAAAAACTTCAAAAGAAGTGGAAATTTAAAAAAAAAAAAAACTGTGGACATTTTCTGGATCTTTTCTGGTTTTTAACAAAGTCAGAACCTGGAAAATTTTCTCCCTTTCAAAAAAAAAAAAATTCAATTTTTGGTTCTTACATTTTTGAAAAATGGATAATTTGGAAAGCAACAACTTTCCTGCCAGAATATTCATTTCCATAAAAAGATCACTTCTGGTTGAAAAGAAATGTTGACCAAAAAACTTCAGCCAACTCTAGTAGTATCAGTATTAAAACTTTCCAATCTTGATGCTTACTAGTATAAATGATGATTTCCTTGCAGTTCTGGGTTAGGACTTTCCTTCAGAATACTAGGGTGAAATATTCACAAACATTTTGACATACTTAAAATTTGGGCTTTTTTGCATTTTGTTGAACACTTGCAACTGATCCTATTTTTGTGGTAAACCCCCCTTCAGTGAAAATAGGTCCGTTTGTGATTTAAAAATGGTTTCCCCCTCTGAAAATGACACACGTGGATTTTCCAAGTTTTCACTGACCAATTATCAGATTTGTAAAACTTCACACAAAGTTGCCTGAAAAACAGGAAAGTATTCTGAATTTTTTTTAAACTTCATTTTTTTTTTTGTCGTCAACTTGAAATTTCATTAAAATCTTAAGAGGTTTTCAACCACCCTATTGGTTGATAGGAAACAAGTGACAATTTTCTAACATTTTTATTAATCAAAATTTCAAAACAGTTTTCATTAAAACTTGTAAAAGGAGCATGACAAAAATGGGAAAAAACAAACAAACTCCCCACAGCCATACGGAATGGTCCCCTGGCCATAACCAGCTTGCCCCTATATTCCCAGTCCTGTTTGATCTCTTGCAGCAAGAGACCTTCCTTAGACTGTTATCAGTAAATAGTATCCAAGCAGGAGATACAAAAATACAACTCTCTACCTTTCTCTTCCCAGGTGGAGGACCACCCACGAAAAGGGCATGTGTACAAATTCCAACCAATCTGCTAGCTGACTCGTCTTCTAGGCAGTTGAGTGAAGAGGGGATAGGAAAAGATACTGAGGAAGTTGAGGGGACTGGATAGACAGAAGGAGGTAGTGGAATACATATACTGTATATACAGAGAGGGAAGAGGCAGATGTAGAAACTAAGAGGTGGCAAATGGAGAGATGGGGGATGGAGGGAGTGATAAGAAAGAGGAAACAGGTGGGGGAAGAACTCCCATCTCCCAGTTTCCCATTGTAGAAAGAGACCTTTAAGTCTCCAGTCTCCAGCAGCAGTGATTAGCCAAGACATGATGCAGCCTTAGCTGGCCTGATACAAGGTGAGAGGTCACCAGTTGTCTGATAAAAGGGAGTATCTAAAACCTCTAGGGTAGGTGTGTGTGTGAGTGAGAGTTGTAGTAATGGTAATGGAACTGTAGCAGACAAAGGATCTCCAAGCAAACAGATTGCAGCCCAGCTCCACAGACGCACTGTATTATACCCTGCAATCACACAGCTAAATAGATATCAAACTCAGCCCTGCCTTGATCCTCCAGTACATGCCCATTTGCTTCTACTTTTGCAGATGTTACATGGAAATGAGATAGGGTAGCCTCAGCCAACTGCATTGTTCTTCCTGTGGTGTCCTAGCCTTCATGCTCTGTGATTAACAAAGAAAGTTGTGGTTTGGGGAGTTTGTGCAATCTCAGTGTTTGAAGTTATGTCAGTACAAAGAGCCTCGAACCTGCTGTCAATTAGCCCTAATGGATGAGAGGCTGCTGATTGGATTGGGAGAGGGTTGGAATTCCCTTGCTGAGCCTTGTAAAAGAGTTTAAAGGACAGGGGGAGATGGTTAACCAAGCTGGGACTGTCAAGGAATAGGGAAAGAACAGTGTCCATAGATAAAGTTATTAACCCCTTGAGTGCTCACTACCAGGCACATGAGAACTTCATTAGAAAAAACAATGGCCAACCAGCACTTTGTACCAAAGAATGAACCAAGTCTGTAATTTTCAAAGGGCTTTAATGTTCACATTTCAGAGAAATCCAATGGGATTTGGGCACTTAACTCCATTAAGTTCTTTGGAAAATCCCAGACCACATGTTGTAGGAGTTTGAGGAAGTTTGGTTAACTTCTCATGACATCACCATTCTCTCTCTTCTCCCTTTACCTTTTTGAGGTTACAGTCAGGCCCAGAAAAACTCTAGCTCCCAGAGCAGCGGAGGAAGGGTAGAATTACAAAACCTGCAGCTCAGCTTTGCAAATGCATTTGATACTTCAGATAAATAGCCCGGTGTTGGTGATTGAATTACAGTGAGGGCTGGTGATAGGTTCTTGATTTGTAACATTGGAGGCTGACTTTTTGTTTTTGTTTTGTTTAAGCCACACAGAAGATAAAGCTAGTGGAAGTGCCAGTGTGTGACACCCCCTACATTGCTGCCTGCTCATGTGTTTCATCTTAAAGATACCCCTTTTAGGAGAAAGGGGAGAGTTTCATTTCCACAGATCAGCCCATCCTTGGCTTCGCCGCTTGTTAAAGGGGGCAACTAGGGTTGACTTTGGCAGATTTTGGGTTAAAGACACCTGTTCCCTTGGAAATAGACCAAGAAAACAACCAAGTCCCCTTCTGAAGGTTGTCCAGTGGCCTTAGTGAAGTACCAACTTTCATTCTCTGGTAGGTTTGGAGGTGAAGCTGTGTGACCTAGAGATTAAAGGCATCGTGGCCCATTGGTCGATCCTTGAGCTGCCCAGTTCTCTTCCTGGCCGTGAGGTGCTTATCTGAACCCAAACCATAAAGTTCACACATGCCTTCCAATTACAGGGTTGGTGACACCTGGCAACTGGGGGCGGGAGGTTTCTGAAGTTGGAGGAACACCAAGTAGCATGGGGGGCAGTTAAGAGCGGAGGCGGAGATGACTGTGAGTGTGGATCTTGTTAGCAACCTCCCAGGACGTGCTGGAGTTTGCAGTAGTGGGGAAGAGCTCCCCACTAGTCCTACACCAGTAGGCAGAGCAGGCCCTCTGCAGTCACAGAAGAGCTGCAGGGCGGTGGCACTAATGGGGTTACACTGTATTTGAAGAAGAGTGGGATTGCCGGGAGACAGCTCAAAGGGTCCTCATCCTCAACACAGCTCTGCAGGGGCTCCCTGGCTGGGTAGTGGATCTGGCAGTGGGGTGGGACTGGGGTAATATTGCTACCTCTCCGGGTTTTCCTAGATTGGTCCCTTTTTTGGAGGTAGCTGTCCTGGGAAATCTGTCAGTACACACTGCTAACCATTCAGGTTGATGGGCTCAAGATCATCTAGATGTGCTGGTTTTCTGCACCTTAGAGGTGGTAGCCCTACGCTGGCATCCCCATGGCTCTGCATAGCCACTGACTGAACCCTTCTGGCTGGAGAGAGTGGGCAGCAGCTGCTTGGCTGACTGCAGCCCTGAGGCCACACTAGATGCCACAGGGCAACTCCTTTGCTGCGCCATGGTTGGGAGCAGGACCCCTGCACCTTACCTACTGCATGGCACCCATATGTACAGCCCGTTTACTCAGGTTGTGCACAGGGACAAGGCCTTAGTGCTTAGTAAATAGTGTGAAAATCCCAAATTGGTAACATGTTCCATTAGGTGTCTCTATAACACCACAACTTAACTATACCACAGCTGGTGTTTGGTTTGTGTTAGGCCCCCAGAGGTTTCTTGGAACAGGATTGCACCAAAAGAGTAAGGCATGAGCCCTGTGTTAAATGCCCATGGAAACACTTACTTGTTACATGTGTGTAACCATCACTTTGTTTAGCTACAGAACTGAGCCAAGAACCCATTAAATGGTAACAATTTTCATTGTGTTTTCACTTTGATGGCTTTACTTATGACTGACTCTTGTAGTGCATTCAGTGGGCCCAATCCTGCTGCCATTAAAGTCAAAGACACACGGTGCATTGAATAGGAACCAGATTGAGCCCAATGTTAGCTATGGAGACTTCTGTGACCAGTGTCTGGTAAACGATGAAGCCTATATTCATTCACAATGATTTGTTCTACACTCTCTAGTACTTCCCTACCTCTCACAAGAGTGTTGTGAGGCATAACTAATGGCCAGTACTTTGAGATCCTCACACAAAAAGCTGTGCAAGGATTATGATTAAATTATTAAAGTGAAACATTGTTACAACCTCTGCAATTAAAATTTAGCTTGTGTCATGCTTTGGTGTCAGGAAGACTAAATCAATGCAAGGGTTAAGGTCTAAGGGCTTAACCAGGGATACGCATACCCCCAGCGGTATGCAGAGGTCTTCCAGGGGGTACATCAGCTCATCTAGAGATTTGCCTAGTTTTATAACAGGCTACGCAAAAAGCACTGGCAAAGTCAGTGCGAACAAAAATTTCATACAGAAAATGACTTGTTTATACTGCTCTATTTATTATCCACTGAAATGTAAGTACAATATTTATATTCCAACTGATTTATTTAATAATTGTACGGTAAAAATGAGTCAGCCATTTTTCAGTAATAGTGCGTGGTGACACTTGTGTTTTTTTATGTCTGATTTTGTAAGCCAGTCGTTTTTAAGTGAGGTGAAACTTGGGGGTACGCAAGGCAAATCAGACTCCTGAAAGGGGGACAGTCATCTGGAACAGTGGAGAGCCACTGGACTGGAAGAGCACTAGAGCTCCACTGAGGATGAACTGCCTGTGTTAGAAGCGGAGGGTTAGGGTTAAGGAGCAGGACTGGGGGCCTCTTTTTGATGTTTTTCATGCCAGCAGTCAGACTGTATACAGAGACATAATTGATTTCCATAGGAAAGGACCTCCTTTCCCTGCCCCCATTGTGTCTGATCAGGGAGAGTAAGTGAAGGGAAGTGGAGAATTTCTCCCCAGTATCAATCCATTGCAGGCTGTTACATGGTGAAGGGAGAGCTTACTCTTGGTCTTAAAGTGAGCTTGCCCTGTGCAGCCATTGGCATGTTTATGTGGTCAGCCATGCCTCCAGCCACGTATCATTTAGGAATGGGGATGTTTAAGCAGGGGAGTATAAATACTTCTAAGCTGCTGGGGGTCATTCTGCTGAACACCCATGTGATGAGGAAGAGTATTGTGTAGTGCAGGGGTTCTCAAACTGGGGGGCGGGACCTCTCAGGAGGTCGCAAGGTAATTACATGGGGGTCGCGAGCTGTCAGCCTCCATCCCAAACCCTGATTTGCTGCCAGCATTTCTAATGGTGTTAAATATTTTTAAAGTGTTTTTAATTTATAAGGGGGGGTCGCACTCAGAGGCTTGCTATGTGAAAGGGGTCACCAATAGAAAAGTTTGAGAACCCGTGGGGTAGTGGCTAAAGCATGAGACTGAGAGCCAAGACTCCTAGGTCCTAGTTCACTTTGTGCGAGTTTGGGTGAGTTATGGCCACTCTGCCTCAGTTTCCCCCTTGGTGAAATGGGCATAATGTCAGTTACAGAGTGAGATTGTGGAAAATGAGTTTCTGTTCATGAAGCAGTTTGACATCCTCAGATTAAAGGGTTTACAGAAGCGTGAAATAAGGTTGTAGTAATCATCCCTAGCTCTTATGTAGCACTTTTTTATTAGTAGATCTGAAGGTGCTTTACAAAGGAGGTCAGCATCATCTCCATTTTATAGATTGGGAAACTGAGGCACAGAGGTCGCCCAGCAGCAGAGTTGGGGATAGAACCCTGAATATCAGTTCAGTGCACTATCCACAAGGCCACACTGCAGTATGGATACAGTTACTGCGTGAGACTGTAAATTGGAATATTCAAACCAGCTGAGACTTTAAAAAAAAAAATCAAACCAACCTGAAATCAAGTATTTGGGGAGATCTATCAAAACTTTTTAGCTTTAAAAATGAGACCAACAAATGCGCCCATATTTCTCTACTGCCTGGTTTTGGCCAGAACTGGATGGAACCCTATTGGAAACAAGGGGGCAGATTCTGTCAGGTGCTGAGTATCTCAGTTCAGGGCAACTGCACCTGAATTTGCCCTCAGTGGTCCCTTGGGGCACACCCACGCTCAGGTTTCTGGCTCCCCAGCCATTGCCTTTCTTGGCTGGAGATCTATGTCTCGCTCCTGTCTGACTGGGGTATTTCCAGGCTGCACAGTTCCCTGCCTTCACTGTGTTATTCCCAGCACAGACAGTTTTGCCCACAGACACCTGATGGCTTTCTTTTGCAAGACAGTTAACAGGTGTAATTGTACAGTTATAAGGTACCACACACAGGGCCGGTTCCAGCTTTTTTGCCGCCCCAAGCGTCGAAGAAAAAGAAAAAAAGGAAAAAAAAGAAAAGCCCGATTGAGCTGCCACCGAAGTGCCACCGAAGAGGAAGTGAGACACTGAAGGACCCGCCTCCGAATTGCCACCGCGGACCCGGACGTGCTGCCCCAACAACGGATGGACTGCCGCCCCTTTCTATTGGCCACCCCAAGCACCTGCTTCCTTTGCTGGTGCCTGGAGCCGGCCCTGACCACACAGCACTTCTTCTGCAAGCCTGCTTTATTCTTACAATAAAAAGCACTACAGAGAAAACATAATTAAAACACTGAAAGAACCTAAACACATACTAATAAGCTTACTGGAGTTAATCCCAACTCTAACATGGATTCTGGCAGGCGCAGTCCTTCAAAGCCCCATCCAAAAGGGGATCCCTTGTGGTCACAGCTTCAGCTGAGAACAAGCACACTCATAAATGTTTACTTCACCCTTTATGCAGTTCAGGAGTCTTTGACCTGGAGTTTCCAGGAGCAGTTAATGCATAGACNACCTTAGAGACTAACAAATTTATTAGAGCATAAGCTTTCGTGGACTTCAGCCCACTTCTTCGGATGCAAGTGGGCTGTAGTCCACGAAAGCTTATGCTCTAATAAATTTGTTAGTCTCTAAGGTGCCACAAGTACTCCTGTTCTTCTTTTTTCTTTGGAGATGGTGAACTATGCGATTGCTCCAGTTATAAGTTACCCACGTAGCACTTCTTATGCGAGCCTATTTTATTCTTAAGGTAAAAGCACTGCAGAGAAAACAAAGAACCTGCCTGCATACTAATAAGTTTCCCAGAGAACTCCCCAATCTTAACATGGGCTCTGGCAGGAGCAATCCATCAACACCCTGTCCATGGGTTTATGCTCACAAGTTCATCACAGCTTCAGCTCAGAACAAGCCCCTGGCCTTCGACTGGGCCTACTGAGGCCCCATCTTTCCAACCCTGCCCTAAGGATTGGAGCCTTTCATGGACTAGCAGTCCTGTCCATTTCCTGGATCAGGAAGAAGGCCCTGAACCAACTTAAAATGTTTATCCAAATGCTCCCGCATTTCTCTACTTCTTGGCTTTGGCCAGAACTGGATGGAACTGTATTGGTAACAAGAGACCAGAGATGTGGCCCCTTGTTACCAATAGGCTGATCTGAGGGGCATCAGGTGCTAAGATCTGCTGAGGGGTAGGTAGCGGTCAGTAAACCAATTTCGGCAGCCCAGTTTTCAAGCTTCTGCAGCCCTGTTCCCTAGCCCCAAACTGTATTATATGTCACCTCCACTAGTGTAGAGTCTGAGCACTTCACAGTCCTTGGTTATGCTCACCACACCCTTGTGAAGCAGAGCTATTTCCCCCCTCTTAGACACTGGGCCCTTAGACACAGATTTTTTTAAAGGTACTTAGAAGTCTATAGTTGCAGGTAGGATTTTCAAGGATACCCATGCAGGTTAGGCGCCTGTACTCCCATTGACCTTTGAAAATCTGGCCCTAAGTGACTTGTCTAAGGTTGCACAGGAAGCCTGTGCCAGTGCAAGGATTGCATGTGGGTCTCCTGCCAGCACCCTAACCACTGAGCCATCCTTCCCCTCTGCCTCTTCAAGGGCTGCTCTCAGTTAGACACTATTCTAGGGTCCCTAAGGGCCCACACGGCTGTTATGGATTGGCAGGGCAGAGCTGCTCTCCATCCAGTTCCCATGTCCCTCCCCACCCCCTATGGCAAGGTGAGAGAGCTCTGTTGGGGGAGAAACCATCTCCTTTGGCTTAGTGCCCACAGCACACGGGCTGGAGCCAAGGTGGAGAATCTGACCTGTGATGAAAACGGAGCTCCATTGTGAGGGCATTGGTCTACATTTGTTCCTGTTGTGTGCAAATTAGTTTGCACTTCCCTGCTCCTTCCTAATCATATAATCCCTGGTTGTGATAAGGTCAGTGCTTGGACTGGCTGCCATCAAGGAAAGCCCGGGGTACTGAGGGAAGCTGTATTATTGAGGCAGCAGGTGGCACTCTTCTCTCTGGGTGGGGCTAGAACTGGTGGCCGTGGCCATGGCCTTGGCCTAGCGTAGTTTTAGGAGCTCATAGTTTAGGAGACACCATCTTGATTTGATGTTGCACAGCAGTCCTTACCATTGCATTTCTGATGCTAAATCAGCCTTGATGTCTCAGCCAAATTCCGGTCAAGATTATTGTATTTTTGTCTGCTTAAATTTCCCCAGCGATTTCAATTGGATAGTGAATTCTTCACTTCCTGCCAAAGCTTTGGGAAGCATTTCTGTGCTGTGTCTATCAAGCTGATGCATTCCACCCCAGAGGTGGGTTGCCTTTCATTGGTCCCAGAAGTGCTAACTGATTTGCAATGAAATTTTTATATAAAAATCTGAGATAATATTAATACTGAGCTATAAAAACTCATTAAACAGATTGGGTCTGCCTTTCTAGCTGCCTTCAGCAAAGGAAATTTCTTCCTTTACAAGTGCCGTGTCTAGAAAAACAGTCCCAGGCAGTTCTAGATAAGAAAAATAGTAGGTATGTCTTAAATATTTCTGTTCCTTCAATGTTCATAAATCTGTTGGTTTAAAACTGTCAACAGGATAGAGAAAATGTGAGCTAGAGACATGGTTATCACAAGTAAAGGAATTTCCTCAAATGTGAGAGCAGGATAGTAAATACCGGCAAGGAGGGGGGGGAGGGATGATGGGGGAAATCCCCACATGAAGTGTTGTAAATCTGTGTGAACCTGATGCAAAGACCATTGAAGTCAATGGGCATCTTTCCAGTGACTTCAAGAGGACTTTGGGTCAGGTCCTATGTGAGGTGAGGCTGGTCAGGAAATTATATTTTCCCTGAAAATACTTCATGAAAACAACACTTCAGAATTTTTCAGGTTTTTGTGGGGCCAACCAGATCAAAAAAGGTGCCGCTTTTGGTTGTCTAAAAGTATCAACTTTTCAGTTTAGGTTTTGTTTTAATGAAAACCTCCAATACTCTTGATAGAAATGTGAATATATATATATATTTATATATACACACACGCACTTTTCTTTTCTTTCTTTTTTTTTTTTTTTTTTTTACAGAAATTCCTCTTAGGTTCAAAAGCGGTTTTTTTCCATCAAAAAATGTTTCCACGGAACTGTTGATCAGTTCCACCATGAAGCTACAAAATCATCAGGGAAGGGCATCAATATCCGGGCGATGTTACTATCACAAGACTTCTCCATGTGAATAATGGCTGTAATGTGGCTTTGTCACAAGCTCCGAGGAATAGGCAGACTAATTTTGCTGCCTCATGAGCATACCAGAAACTAGACTGAGTCAATCTCAGTCTGGTTCCTGTTTTGTTTTCCACCCCCCACCCCCGCCCCGGCTCTAGGGAAGAAAGAATCTGTCCCAGCCCTACACCATGTGCAGATTGCTTCTCGTTGTGGGCTGGCTGAGCGGTGCTTCTGACCAAGGTTATGCCAATACCCAGTCCCTCCCTGGCCACTCCCAGCTGCACAGGTGTGGAAACAGCAACACCACAAGCTCCTCCACCCCAACACGGTACTGCACAGGGGCACAGCAAGGCTCGCAAGCTGGCCCTAGGCAGTCTAACGTGTATATTCAACCGTGCCGGCCGCTTGGCGCCTTTGAAAATCCGATCCAGGGTTCTCCAAATTGAGCACTCAAAACCGGCGGGCACTTTTGGAAACGCTTGTCTTAGTCCCTTTGCTGTCAGCCCCAGCAGCCAAGACAAGCTCTGCGTGGGCCAGGGACACTGAACTGTCATTCTGTCAGGGCTGATCTGCCTCTATTCTGGGGATAAACAGACGGCTTAAGTTCCCAGGGCTGCCAGGCCAGTCCTAAATTCATCAAACATGTTCAAACAAACATTTTTACAATAGAAAAAGAAAGAAGAATCAGATAGTGTAGTGGGTCAAATTCCTTCCTGGCATGAATCAGTGGCATTGGATGAGGGATTAATGTGGTGCTCTAGTTAAAAATTATTCCTCAATGAGCCCCATCCCTCTTCTTCCCTATTACCCAGTTCTGCCTGAAGCTGCCGTCCTGCATAGTACAGCATTCCCACTGCTGCCCAGCTCCTCCCCTCCATTTCCCGCGATACCCTGAACGTGTGCAGCCATGGCTGCACGGCTGCCTTTCGTGGGTAAGAAGTCACTTGCTAATATAAGAATGTTTACATTCAAATATAAGTGCTATTACACCAGCCTATATAATAGTCCTCTCTGTATATGTTTTCAAGTACTTAGAGCTGTTTTTTTTTTGAAAGCCATTATGCTCATGTGATTTTCCTCAAAGCCTTTTGGAGAGATTTTGTTTTGACAGGAGGGCATTAAGGGGGTGAAACTGATAGCATAAGTACCACTTACAGACTTTGATCAGCTTGAGTCATAATTCTCCTGGAGAAAGTCTTGTATATATTAGTGGAGGAAATTAATTTTATTGCCTCTGAGGCTTTTTCCTGGTAAAGTGCTGGGACTTCTCCTCCCCCCACCCCCCACCCCCCGGAAGCTCTTGTGTGCAGAACTGAAGCACAGATAAACTGCCAGCCTATTCCAATTCCCAGCCTCTTCACTCTGAGAGCGGCATCTGCAAATAGCTCGGTGCAGCTCCATGCTGGATTTCAGACTCTGCACGAATGGTTTGCAATGCAGGATAGTTGCAACCAGCTTTTTCCGTCTCCCTGATTAAGTAAATGAACCAGGGATGAGCTGCAGCAAAATTATACATAGTTTGAGGGTTCTCCCTAAGTTCCTGAAGATAAGCAGGTAATGGGAGCCAGCAGATAGCTAACAGGCTTCAGGCCGGGTGCTTGATTCCCAGGCTAATGGCTTGCAAAAAAGCTACATGAGAATGGGCCACGTATTGCATCATCAATCATATTTCAACACCAGGGCACCGTGTATATGATAAACTCTGCCTCCCTCCCACCCAAGGAGGGAGAAACAAACTTCAGTTGTGCCATAGACTTTTGGGTGAATAGATCTCTTCTCTCAACTTGCCATAAATCATGTAGCTCATGCACTGTATGCTCTTTGCCTGTCTGGCACACAGAAAATGGTTGGGATTTGTTTGCCAAATGTTGCATTTGGCATAGAAGTGTATGGCTGTTCTTAAAGACCGGCATAAGTGGTAATTTCGCTGACTATGAACGACTTTGCTTATGCCAAATCTGAGTCAGGATGCAAATTACAAAAGAAGAAAACTGCCTTTTCTTTTTTATTAGGTGCTAAATACAGTCTATGTGTTGTCCTATCAAAGTGGATGTTGAGAGTGACAACCCAGCTAATGGAAGCCAATATAAAAACAGTGCAACATCAGATCTTTCATAGGCTGAATATCAGCTGGTCAAAAAACAAAACAGAAACATTGAGATCTTCTTTAGATGGTTTGGACAGGACAGGATAGGGTGATCAGATGTCCCGTTTTTAAAGGGATAGTCCCGTTTTTTGGGACTTTTTCTTATATAGGCACCTATTATCCCCAACCCCCATCCCGTTTTTTCACAGTTGCTAGCTGGTAACCCTAGGACAGGACACCATTACCTAGCATTTTCTGGGAACTGATAACCATTGGTGGCTGTCACATACACCATAACAGCAGTTATCAGCAGGTAGGGACCTAGTGCTCCACAACTGGCAACTAATTAATACTCTTCCATGAAAATCCCAGGACTTCAGAACCACAGCTCTGTTTCCTCCCCTTCCCCCCCGCCCCCGTCTCTTGTTAACCACTCTGGCCTCTTCCTCAGCTGAAGAAAAGGCCAATCCAGGTTTAAACTAGCTGTTCACCGGTGATCCCAAGATGCTCATTATAGCACATGCTGCAAGGCATTTAGTTGCTATCTTTACATATAGGAAAGAGGTTGCCCATGATGGTAAAATGAAAACACTGGAACCCAAGACAAAACATTGTTCTTTGGTTACAGCTGAATTTGCAACACAAGAAGTCTGGAAACCTGGTATTTAGGGGTGTTTCAAGATTTTCAGAAACATGGCTAGACTTCAGTTAATTAGCATCCTAACCTGACTTGTGTCAGGGCTGGAAAAATTGGGGTCTCTTTACAGAATATTTATGGAAAAAATATGGGGAGTCCGTTCTGTTGTGAATACAAATACACCCAGTCTTCACAATCAGCAGCAATACGCTAATACATTTCTCACCTTTGAAGCTCCCACCCAAATCTGAATTTACAATTTCCACCTAAGTAGCCAACTCAAGCAGAATGAATGTGCCAGGGAGATATTAAGCTGAGGAAGATGGCTTTGACAGAACAGTGTCCCAGGCATGGTGCTACATCATAGGCTATGGATTTGAAAAGAATATCCCCCCCTGTCCTCAGACCTTTCTCCTTGCCGTGCCAAAATCCAAATAAAATGGAACAAGAAAATGTCTGAGCAAAGCTAGTAGAGGTGGTCAGAAAACTTTAGTTGAAACAGCATTTTCAGATGGAAAAACTGTTTCAATGAAAGTGTGGGTTTTTTGTTTTTTTTAATGAAACTGTATCTATAAATGTAGGTGAGAAAAAATTGGGAAAACTTAAAAACAATGTTAAAATGTCCCCCAAAGTGGAATGAAAACTGTCTTGATGTTTGTCTCTGAAATCTACTTTATTTTTTATATAATAAGGTCAAGACAAAACATTTTGAATTCATCAAAGTGTTTTCACTTTTATTTCATTTAGTGAAAATTTTTAAAAATTAGGCATTGTTTCAATCCAGTTTTTTCAAACACTGAGTTTTTCTTGGGACAGAATCTATTTTCTGGCCTGTTCTCATAGGTAGACCTCTATCCCAGCACTGCCCACCACCATTATGTTAATCTGTCCTCCTTTTGTTGTTCTATCACACTTGAGTGTCTTTTGTAGTTTAGAATCTGTTATTTCCTGAATGTTCAGGTATAGGAAAAATTCTTTCCTTTTCCTCCTCCAAACTTGAGCCAGCCTGCTTCCTCCAAACGAAAGTATGCTTAATGCTCAGCTGGAGTCCAGCAAATGTGAAATGTTTATCCCAGAGATTACTAGTTATCTCTATACTTTCAACCTCTCTCCAGGGTTCAGCACTAACTCTTGGACTTAATGAAAAGGAGCAACTCCCAGAGCCATCTACCAGTGACAAGCAGTGGGTGAATCACTGGCTCTGTCATTCTGCTCTTCTCCCTCATCTTCTCCTTCCCTGCTGATCATTCCTCTGCAAGGGATCTTTTTTAAGTGGCGAAAATATATTTGTGCGTCAAAAAAACAAAAAAACCCAGCACAGGTCTCGAGCTTTCATCTCATCACCCACTCAAACGCAATCTTCATCAGATGCACCTTAACGTTTTTGCACCACACTCCATAGAAAAGGCCATGAGAATTAGTGCCATGAGGCAATGCAAGTATTATTGGCCTCTTTAACTTCACATAAATTGAGCAATAATGGCAGTCTATCTCCCTGGTCAATGCAAAACAATTCCCTTCCCTGCTTCAGGTATCTGATGGGTGGAAACTTCTACATGGCTATCATTTAACCCCACCTCATTTCATCAAACTCTTTGGACTTAATTCCGATGGATTAGAGTTGGGTGGGAAAATGGCTTTCCTGTCCCATGAGAATTTTCAAAATTTTTTAAAAATCTTCTGACCCAAACTGGGACCCAAAAGTCAATTCCAAACTCTTGCAAACTGAAGATCTAACTTTTTTTTTTTTTTTTTTGGATTTGATCAATTGAAACATCTTGTTTCAATAACTTCAAAACCGTGTTTCAATGTTCATCTTTAATTTTTTTGACATTTTTGTATCTTAAATTAATTTATATTTCTAAATGAAAAGTTGGAATGCCTTTACTTAGGGAAAAGTTGGAAGGGAATGTTTTGACAATTTTGAAACTTTTTTTCCAAATGGGAAACTCGAGAAAACGCAATCAAGAGTGTGTGGGAATCAGCATTTTCTGACAAAAATTTTTTGTCAAATTTCCCGACCAGCTCTATTGCATAGGAGCAAACATGAGGCCAAGTTCTTCTAAAGAATGGGGTGCCTTGTTTCTAATGCGTACCTCTCAATGTCACTGGATGGCACTGCAGCACACTTATGTGTTGATTTAGGGGAATGTGACTTTTGCCAAGGCTTATAGTTAAATTTGTGGCATAAAAGTTCCATGCTAAGCTATGGTGATTTGGATTTTAGTTGTTTCTCTCCCTCTTTTAAAAGTCTTTAAAACTGATACGTAACTGTATGAGGGGCTTTTCTGTCCTATTTAAGGGTGAAAAACACAGCATGAACAGAAAAGAGGGCTGGAAAAAGATTTATTAGTGGCTCTTCCGTATCATCCCCTAGGTACCTGTTCACTTGCATACAGATGGAATGAAGCATTCAGGATTTGGATAAGGAGGATTCTAGAACTGCGAGGTTCAGGATCTTGATGAATTGGCAAACTGGAAATCCTAGACAGGCTGAGACTGTAACAGGAAGTGAAGAGACCCTGGAGAAGCAGGGAATTGCACCAGCATGGGTTGTACTCAGTACGCTGAATTAAACAACTATTTTTCCTGACACTTGAATTGTTGGAACTGTACATGTGTGAAGCTCAGCATATATCCTAGTATATTCCAAAGTAAAATGTCTTGATCTAGGGCTCTGACTTTAAATCAATATTCAACATTTCCCTCTTACTAAAGTTGTACTTCAAGGGACAATGTTTCTGGTGAACCTTTTTCACTAGTGAAGGATCTGTGTGTGCAGCAGAACACCTAGGAGAACCCAGGCGTTAGCTCCTCTTTTCTGAGGTCATCCTCTTTCGAGTTGACACCTGGAAATGCTACTATTTTAGTATGCTGCAAGGAAATGGACCTACTGTAGAATGAAATGTCAGGTATTATAAGCTCAATATTTATACAGAGATGATTGAAATATTTTGAATGTTGACTGACATTTTAAAATAGAGAAATTTGAATTTTGTGAAATTTCTCCTTTTCTATAGGACAACTTCAAAGAAAAATGAGGGTTATGTGTGGTGGTGGTTTAGTTTTTGTGGGGTTTTTTTTGTTTTGGTTTGGTTTGGTTTGGTTTTTTTGAGAGAGAGAGAGAGAGAGAAAAAGAGAGAAGGGTCAAAATAAACTACCTTGATACATTTCTAGCTATATACACTATGAAATGAAGAAATTACTGAGTGGCTAGGCCCAACTTGGGAAGCAAAGTAAACCATTAACCCAGGCTCAAACTGAGAGTCCCTCTGAAGAGGTGTCTTGGGAACTTGAGGCAAATTCTGCTTGCAAGAAAATTTGCTATTTCTAGATTTAAAAACCTGAGTACATGTGAATAAAGGGCCCCATTTGCTACGGCATAGTTAACGGGGATGTAACTGTCAATACAGTCACATGGATGGAAAAGTGGAGTAGTGTGCAATGGCTCAACCCTAAACACTAATTCAGCACATAAGAGAATAAGTGAGATACTGACACGGCTGGTTCAAGTATGCTCCCACTGGAGATCCGGCACCCAACTCTGAATGGTTTCCAAGGGAGCTGGAGAAGATGCAGTGTGAAATGCATTCTAGTTCTCCCTCTATGCAGTAGGCTTCCAACTCTATTAGGAATTACAATCCAAGTTTTGTTTTAATGAGTTTTTCCAGAAGCGGGAGGGAGGACCATCTTTGTTCACTGATGCTTCTAAAATAACTAAAGGTAACAAATTTTCCTTGGCTGGAATGAGTTTGGGCTAAAAAGACCCAAACTGCTGAACATGGACAATAAAGACAAGTTGGAGAACATGTTGGCTATATAATGTATCTACACAATGTGTCAAGCTTTCTAGATCTTGTTTCCCACTAGCAAATGGTTCCCTTTTCACTATGCCGTCATACCTCAGCCTGGCTCTGCACACCTGGGGGCGAGTAGATAGATGAGTCTTTAGCCTCATTCAAGCTTGGTTGATCTTGAGGTTCTAGGTGCTAGTGTAGCTGAAAATGGGAGCAGGAGCTAAGACACCTATTTCTGGTTCTGCTACAAACACCTTATGCAACCTTCTACAAATCACTGAGGCCCAGAATTTTAAAGGGATTTTGGCTCCTAAGTGACTAAATCATAGGCTCCTAAATCAGTTAGGCATCACAATGTCTGAATATCTTATAAAATCTGGGCCTGAGGCCAAAAGTTTTAAACCGGGGTGCCTAAAGTTAGGTCCCTTAAGCCACACATAAGTAATAAAGGTGCCTATGTTACCATAGTGCCAAGGAGCCCGAATCAGGGACCGAGACCCCATTGTGCTAGGTCCTCTACAAACACAAAGATGGTCACTGCTCCCAAGGAGTTTACAGTCTCAGGAAGAGAGACAACAGGTGAAATCAGGCACAGGGGGAGCACAAGGAAACAAGGAATATGTCTACACTGCAATAAAAGATCCACCACAGCAAGTCTCGTGGCCCAGGTCAATTGACTTGGGCTGCCAAGGTTTGGGTTGTGGGGCTAAAAATAAGTGCATGCACTTGAGTTGGAGCCCCAGCTCGGAGACCCACCCCTCTCTCAGGGTGCCATGGCCCAGGCTCCAGCCCAAACCCCAACATCTACGCATTTTTAGCCCCACAAGCCCAAATCCGCTGAGCCTGGCTAGCTTTCCACTGCAGCCAGCCTTCAAAAGAACACGCTGATTGCAGCTGCCTATGTCGCTTTCTGCCAGGTTGTCGTGGTTGTAGCCTTGCACAGCTCAAACCACAGCAGTAATCTCTTGGTGAGCTTCTGCACTGAGCTACTTCATATAGCGAAACATTCTGTGCTCAGTACGTGTGTGTTGGGATGGAGTGCGACCCCACTTCCAAGGACCTGGTGGTTCACAAGTTCTAGTGGCTGCTGTCCTGTGGTGCTCAGAGGTGGGGGCGGCTGCTGGACCTTCCCTGCCCTGCTGGAGCTCAGCTGCGTGGGGCAGGAGAAAGCACTTTAGATAAGAGAGGCAAACAAAAAGGCAGAGCTTCGGTGCGTTTGATGTTGTCAGTCCCAGATCTCGCTGAGTCCCTTTGGAACAGACTTCAGTGCAGAGACCAAAAACTTTTCCACCTTTCCGTTCAGACGACAGTACTTTCCCGATGTGGCTCTCACTGCACATGTCAGATCATTGTGTGGGCTCCCCTTTGCCCTCCTCCAGGGAAGCCGTTACCCAACTACGCCAGAGCCTCTGACATGGCGGCAAGTGACCCTTGGCAATCCGCAGAAATTCAGGCTGACAATTTATTGATAACATCAAGTGACACTTTAGTGCCTCCGAGGACCTGGTCTCTCCTGGCTCAGAGCGACAAGCAGCAGGGAGGAAGGGATGTTGTCTGAGGTCCCGTCTGGCCTCACACTTTCCTTCTGCCACTTTCAGGTTCCTTCATTTAGCAAGATCAATATCTTCCAGTCGCACTGGTCCTCCCTTCCCTTGTCAGCCTTGCTGACAAACAAGGCATTAGTTTCCTCAGCAAGTCACTCGCATCTCTGAGTATTAACCAGGTGCTCTGCTGACAGGGTGGGAGGGTGGAGAAGCCCCAGGCTGTTGTTACAAAGTAGCCTTTCAGCATACACTTTCGCTGCTGTGGACTGCATAGTAGAGAGGGGAGGAATGGAGCTGAAAGTGTTTGTTTGGTTTGGTTTTTAATACCCAAAGGGCCAGATTTTCAGCTGGTGTAATTCAGTGTAGCTCCCTGGAGATGAGTGGAGCTATGCTGACACATCTCCGGAGGATCAGTCCCTCAGTGCTTTTTGAAATACATCTATACTAACGCAAAACCTCAAGCCCTAAATTGTTGCAACATTAAAGCTGCAACGGGTCGGGCTATGTCAAAGCAAAAGTTGAATGTCCGGGCCTGATCCTGCAATGCTGCTGTGCATTCTGTGAGGTCATCGACCCGGTGCAAAGGGCCTGAAAAATACACCAGTCAGAATGTAGCATTTCAAACTGCTTTAGCACTGGTGTCAATGACCAGTGCAAGGGAGTGGAGAATCAGGCCCAGACCATTAACTCTCCCTCCTTTCTTGTACGTTTGCTAACTCTGTGGTGACATACATCTTTCTCAAACAATAATAAAACCTCTTAGAGCGCTGCTCATCTATAGCTCTCAAAGCACCTTACAAAGGAGGTCATTATCCCCATTTTACATATGGGAAAACTGAGGCACAACGAGGGGAAGTCACTTGCCCAAGGTCACCCACCAGCCCAGAGCTGGCAATAGAACCAGGGTTCACTCTACTGCTCTGTTCATTAGGCCATGGTATCTGTAACATAATATCATACCGTTTATTCTATAGATTTAGGGCATGGTCTACACACAGGTTTTGTTCCAATATAACTGTCTGTCAAGGGTGTAATTTGAGAGGGGTGGGGTTAGAAGACTTATACTGGAACAACTTCTACTGTAGATGCAGTTCTAGCAGTATAAAGGTGCCTTGTCCCAGGTTAGCCTAAACATTTCCATATGGGAATAGTTATACCAGTATAAACACTTCCATACTGATATAACTGCATCCACACTAGGGCACTGAACCACTTTCAGCAGCATAATTTTTGTGTGTAGACAAGATCTTACTCCACTCATTTGCTTTTTCCACTCACTCTCCAGAACTGGCTTACTTGTGGAGTAAGATAGCCCTGCTCATGTGGCAAGGTATCAATTTTCACTCCTTAGATACAGAGCCACCGAACATCACTTGCTAATACACCATTAAAGATGATAGTCATAGAATCATAGAATCATAGAATATCAGAGTTGGAAGGGACCTCAAGAGGTCATCTAGTCCAACCCCCTGCTCAAAGCAGGACCAATTCCCAGCTAAATCATCCCAGCCAGGGCTTTGTCAAGCTGGGCCTTAAAAACCTCCAAGGAAGGAGACTCCACCACCTCCCTAGGTAACGCATTCCAGTGTTTCACCACCCTCCTAGTGAAATAGTTTTTCCTGATATCCAACCTGGACCTCCCCCACTGCAACTTGTACACTGGCCTAGCTCCACGGGTTTCAATGGAGCTGTGTCAGTTTACACCAGCTGAGGATCTAGCCCAATACTGTCAAACAGCTGCAGTACTGCCAATCCCACCTCTTCAAAAAGCAGGAGTCCAAGGTCACGCCCCCAGCCCCCAAAGCGTGAGATTGTCTTAAAGCTAAGATTTCAATGTGGGGTTCTCTTTGCTTGCTGGTTCCTGGGCCTTGCGGGGGCGGGGGGGGGGGGACATTTTTTCAGGCCATTCTCTGCCACCATGAGGTCTAGCAACCTACTTTCTTAAAATGAAAGTTGACAGAAGGTGGAAGGGGGTAGAATGGTGTGAGCTGGTCTTGAAAGACTTAATTCCTCATTCTGTAAAGCTCCGTGAATTAAAGTTCTCTTCACTTCCTGTGGGCCTTAAGAGGGGAAAAGAGGTTCCCAAACCCTTGTATAGAGAAGAGAATGGCCCAATGGTTACAGCACCAGCCTAGAGCTTGGGGAGAGCTGGGGTCAAGTTCCTGCTCTACCCCAGACTTTCTGTGGGATCTTGGCCAAGTGACTTACACCCAGATCCTCAAAGGTATTTGGACATCTAATTCCATACTGATTTCAAAGGGAGTTAGGTGCCAAAATACGTTTGGGGATGTGGGTCCATCTGGGCCTCAAGTCTCCCTCTGTAAAATGGAGATGGCAGCTCTTCCCTCCCTTCCATGGTGTTGGGGATAAATACATCAAAGATTGGGAAATGCTCAGATACTATGGTGATGGGGGGCCATATATGTGCCTACAGTCTTTACTGCAGTGGCTGCAGTCAGTCTGTTATTACTCTTGTCTTTATAATACTTGCAAGGGGCACAATAACCACCCCCAAATGCTCTGCCTGCTTCGTCCTATGGCTTAGCTGTCCCAATTAGAATTTTTTACCTGAGAAAATCCCAGGGCTACAAGAATCTGATCTAGCCACATGCACTTAGCACTCTATACCGGGAGAATGAGAGGTCGTTGTAGGTCATTGATGCAATTCTGCTGTGTGCCGCCTTGCTGTGTGGAGCTCTGCATTTCCACATACAGAGTCGGAGGGCACGGATCTCCTGGGGGCTAGCATGCTGTGAAGAAAGGGGCATATTCTGTCTGCCCTCAGCCTGAGCACACGACTCCTACAACTGGTGCGAGGCACTGTCAGGTCAGTCAGTCTTTGCTGCCCAGAATTCCCTTCACCCTGCCACACACACACATTTCCACCTCTTTCACTGGCCTCCATACCTCCCAGCCAGCTCTAAAGGCCTGGTGTCATTGGTGAGGCTTCTTTGGCAATGGAACAGCCGGATGTGTAGCTCCCACTGGACACCATCAATCTTCTTGAGATGGCTGGAAGGGTTACTCCCATGGCAGTCCCTCCCCACCAGGGGCCTAGCACTTCAAAAAGCAGCAGGGGGCTGATATATATTTTACAATGAACATTCGATTCAGCTAAAACTTCTGTTCATTTAGGGGCAGCCCTAGTCAAGCACTAAGACACGTCAGCCGGTGCGTTGGCGAGCAATTACAGCATGCCTCAGGCAGTGTGACACACGATCTGGAAGAACAAGGGATTTGAAGCACCTTGCAAACACAAGAGTTGCCCTGAATGACTGTTCGGGGAGTGGGTCTTGCTGGTTTCACAACATGGAATTTGCAAAGAGACACCAGGCAAAAAGCGAGGTCCTGTGGATTAACGGGGGGTGGTGATGAGGGCATGACATTGTTTGTAGCCAATTGAAGAGCTCCATTTGCATCGGGCATTCTAAACCGGGGGTCGGCAACCTTTCAGAAGTGGGGTGCCGAGTCTTCATTTATTCATTCTAATTTAAGGTTCCGCGTGCCAGTCATACGTTTTAACCTTTTACGACTCTTTCTATAAGTCGATAATATATAACTAAACTATTGTTGTATGTAAAGTAAATAAGGTTTTTAAAATGTTTAAGAAGCTTCATTTAAAATTAAATTAAAATGCAGAGCCCCCCGGACCGGTGGCCAGGACCCTGGCAGTGTGAGTGCCACTGAAAATCAGCTCGTGGGCCGCCTTCGGCACGCGTGCCATAGGTTGCCTACCCCTGTTCTAAACCCATGTCATAATTCACATTAAGGGCTAAAGATTACTTCCATTCAATGAGCTGCAGAGACCAATATGTTGCCCATTGATTTCTTATCACCTGCTCTCTCTGCAGAGAGAGAAACACTCTTCTGCATTGATCCAACCAGTTGTTTCCATAATGGTCACTTTGTCATATGAAGCTTGAATAAGAAATATCATGGGCCTCTTTTTCGGAAGCACGGAGCTCCCACAACTCCAGCTGTAGGTAATGGGAGCTGTTTCTTTGCTCAGCCTTTCTAAAAACCAGGCCTCACTTTAACATCAGAACAAGTGTGGGCTGCCATTCGTTTCATTTCTCTCTGCTCTTCGTAGCTTTGTTAGTGAAGCTTCTGGAAGGCACAAGGGATGATGGCCTTGCCACTTAAATGTGACTGTTGAACTCAATGGCAAAGCTCCCATTGACATCAGTGGTACAGGATCAACCCCGAGTGTGGTCCTGCTCTCGACAATGACTCTGAGTTCTGGTTCTTTGAGAACACCACCCCACTCTTTATGCTCCTCCCCAGCTGTTGAGATCAGCTGGGATGTTCTTGCTAGCAGTACCCACATCTGATTGCTGGTGATCTCAGTGAGGAACAGGGCCCTCAGCATGGTAATTTGTTTCCCTATTCATCTTGTGCATGAGTCTTTGCAAAATTGGGCACTTTAGGCCCTGATCCCGCCACTGGCTCTGCTGAGGCAGACCTCTGCATCAGCACAGAACCTCCCTTGTGTCAATGGGACTCCATGTGGATGCTAGGATTGGCCTGGGCAGAGCCATTGGCTGGATGAGGCTTTGGACTGCAATTTCTTAGAGGAAGGCATGGTCCCTGCTCAACCTGCAGAACCCCGCACTAGAGCTGGGCGGAAATGGGCCATTCCGTTTTGCGGGCGAGTTTCAGGTTTAGAAATTTGGTTTCGTTCTGATTTGGAGCGGATGTCCCTGGGAGCCCAGGCTGCAGAGGAGTGGTGAACCTGGGAGCCAGGGCTCTAGGGCTCTCAGTTCCCCATCCGCCGGCCTGGTGAGCTGCCAAGGAGCCGGACGGGTGAGCTGTCAGGAAGCCAGGCTTGATTCGGTTGGAAACCTGCCTGGTTTCTGGTGGAATTTTGTGGAAATCCACACAATCTTGAGGATTGTTGTGATTGTGGTGAATGAGCAAATGCCAATGAAAATTGTTTCACTGATTTTTTTCTTTCCAACCAGCTCAATCCAGCACACTGTGGTCCCTACCAGAAACAAATGAATACAAACCATAGTAACTTGCCTAGGAACGTATCCTGGCCAGCACAGGAAGAATGGAATCCGCTCTAATGTGTAGCTCTGAACCATCCATCGTATCCTCAGTGCTAATTTTGCTTCCATTAATATTTAAATGAGATATGAACCCAGAGCTGTCAGTTCAGCTGTACCATCAGTAATTATTTCCTGTTGTTCTACATGATTTCAGCATCCTCTGGAACTCAACAAAATTCTTTCCCACTCCCAAATGTAGTAATTTACCTTTGCTATTTCATATCTGCCACTTTATTATGGGCCAGATCAGAGAGGAAGAATGGTCCAGTGGTGAGAGCATTGACCTAGGACTGGGGAAACCCAGATTCAATTCCCTGCTCTGCTACAGACTTCCTCTTTGACCTTGGGCAAGTCACTTAGCCTTCTCTGTGCCTTGGTTCCCCATCTGCAAAATGGGGCCAATAGTACTTCTCCACCTCATGTGGGTGTTGTGAGGGTAAATACATTAAAGATTGTGAAGTGCTTTGAGAACTACTGATCAAAAGCGCTAAGACAGTGGCTCTCCACTTTTCCAGACAACTTTATCCTTTTCAGGAGTCTGATTTGTCTTGCGTACCCCCAAGTTTCAACTCACTTAAAAAATACTTGCTTACAAAATCGGACATAAAAATACAGATGTGTCCCAGCACACGATTACTGAAAAAGGGCTGACTTTCTCATTTTTACCATATAATTATAAAATGAATCAATTGGAATATAAATATTGTGCCTACATTTCAGCGTATAGTCTATAGAGGAGTATAAACAAGTCATTATGTGAAATTTTAATTTGTGCCGAGTTCGCTAGTGCTTTTTCTGTAGCCTGTGGTAAAATTAGGCAAACATCTAGATGAGTTGATGTACCGCCTGGAAGACCTCTGCGTACCCCCAGGGGAACGTGCATCCCTGGTTGAGAACCACTGATCTAAGAGATGAGCACTCAGAGGGGTGCTAGATCCAGCTAAAGGCCGGGGATGGCGGGGCGGGGGGGAGAGCCAAAGGATGTCCTTTGGCTCTCCCAGCCCTGGGCCTCTCCACATTAATCTGGTCCCTTAATGCAAGGATGCAAGATAGAGCATCCTCCTGGAGGCTTGCATCCGGTGCCAGATGTCAAATACCCCTCGGGGCTGATATGGCAGACGGGGATCGCTGGAGTGAAACGGAGTTTCAGATATGCTCCCTTCACCAGTCACAGCTTCTACTCTGGCAGTAGGTTCTGGGGTGAGGGTGACGTAGATATTGCTCTGCTATCTCATCTGAGGTTCTTCCTATGCAAAATATACTTTCTGGGCGCTGGAGCGGCTCTGATGGAGCAGTGCAAGGCCTGCAGCGCACAGCCCAAGACCAGGGCTGGCATTTCAAACAGTCGTGAGAGCTGGATACTAGAGCTGGGCAGGAACTGGATTTTCTGTTTCATGGGAAATTCTGAAATATTGGCCTTTTTTTCCTATTCCAAAATGGAACAAAAACAAACAAAAATTGAAATTTACCATTAAAACAAAACTAACAAAATTTCCTGGGGAATGGGGGTCCGCTTCAGGTCCATTAAAAGGTTTTGTTTTGATAACATTGAAATGTTTCATTCCAATTTTAACTGTTTTATACTTTAAAAAGAATATACACAAAGCAATGAATATTCAATTTTCATTAAAAAAAATTTAAACATTCCTTTCTGAAAATGTTGAAATGGGGCATTTCAAGGTTATCAAAATGCTTCATTTCATTTTTGTTTCTGAAATGAAATTTCGGTTTCAAAACATTTTGATTTTGATGAAAATGTAAATTTTGTTGAAAAACCATTTTAATGAAAAAATTCTGACCAACTCTACTTGATATAAAAGTCTTCAGATAGGCCTGTTAGTCAAATGTTACAGAATTAAATGTTTTTTTTTTTTAAATCTTCAACTTGCTGTGGCATAGAGCATTATCACTTATTTTACACCTGTTAGTGTGTAATTCACTGAACCTATCTTACTGCTTTTAAAGTACCATCTCCCAGAAGAGCTGTTTCAAGGACCACTGATTCCTGTTGTGAATAATTCATTATCTATTTATAGATATACATTTTATAATCCATTGCAAAGAGTTACAGAGCCATAATGTATACTCTCACAAGAATTTCATTTTGCTGGCTGTATGACAACAGTTTTTCACCTCCGTTTCCTAAAGAGGGAAACAACAGACAGTTGTTTAATTAATATTTATGAAGTGCTTTGAAAGGTGCAAGAAGCTATGTATGGGCAAGGTCACCTGTAAGGAGTATGATTTTGCAGGTCTGTTTATTGCAAGAATTCACAGGTTCATAGATTTTTATGGGGAAAAGGAACCAATATGATCATCTAGTCTGACATCCTACATAACTCAGGCCATAGATTTCACCTAGTGATTCCTGCATGGATCCAATAACTTGTGGTCCTTTAGTAAGACAAAGACATCTAATTCAATGGAATCGCTGCCCCCCCTTTTTTGTCAATGAATTTGACTGCAAGTGTTAAGTACTAACATGTAAACAGAGTGGGCTGAACCACTAAGCTGGAATGGGGCATGATAGGGAGTCTAGTCTGAGCTCATCCAGAGGCTGGCAAAGATGAAAGACTAGTTATTTGCCTCTGTATGCAGGGATTTGCAGAGATAATAAGTCTGGCCCTGCTGTGGGGCATAATTAACGCTCATGTAGTATAAGAGAGGAGCGTCTGAGGGGAATTTGAAGCTAAATCTGGCAAAGAGAAGGTGAAAGAAGAAGGGTCTCTGTGAAGAGGGCTGGGGCATTTGATTGAAATGGGCCATACTTCAGACCTTTGCTTTAGTCTGGGGTGAAGCCAACCAAGGCTTAGGCAGTACCTTGCCTTTAACTGAGGGAAGCCCTGTCAGATCGGTATCTGATGCCCAGATGCACAGCACTTTTCTTTGTGTTGACTTTGTTCTGTTACAAGAAAGCCCAGTCCAAATATTTGTTTATAATCACTGAGGTGTACAGAATCCTTCCCTGCTCTGATTGGCCTTTCACACCAATCTACAGGAAGAGTGTGGATTACAGGAAAATGCAGAATCACACAAATTCTCTTTAGCTGCAAAATTCCCAGATTAGGAAGAGCCATTTAGAAATAGCCTGGGCTCCTTCACTTTTGTGTATGCTGTATCATAGACTCATAGACTTTAAGGTCAGAAGGGACCATTATGATCATCTAGTCTGACCTCCCGCATGATGCAGGCCACAAAGTCGTCCCTACCCTTTCCCTTGACTCTGCTGTTGAAGTCCCCAAATCCTGTGGTTTAGAGACTTCAAGTAGCAGAGGATCCTCCAGCTAGCGACCCCTGCCCCATGCTGTGGAGGAAGGTGAAAAACCTTCAGGGCCTCTGCCAATCTACCCTGGAGGAAAATTCCTTCCCGACCCCAAATATGGCGATCAGTAGAACCCCGAGCATGTAGGCAAGATTCTCCAGCCAGACCCTCATTGGCCATTGATAGTATTTACCAGCGATGGCACACTGTTCATTTGACTAAAATCATGTTATCCCATTAAACCATTCCCTCCATAAACTTATCTAGCTTAATCTTAAAACCAGACAGGTCCTTCGCCCCCACCATTTCCCTCGGAAGGCAGTTCCAATATTTCACCCCTCTGACGGTCAGAAACCTTCGTCTAATTTCAAGCCTAAATTTCCCCACGGCCAGTTTATATCCATTCGTTCTCGTGTCCACATTAGTACTGAGCTGAAATAATTCCTCTCCCTTCCTGGTATTTATTCCTCTAATATATTTAAAGAGAGCAATCATATCCCCACTCAGTCTTCGTTTGGTTAGGCTAAACAACCCGAGCTCCTTGAGTCTCCTTTCATACGACAGGTTTTCCATTCCTCTGATCATCCTAGTGGCCCTTCTCTGTACCCGTTCAAGTTTGAGTTCATCTTTTTTAAACATCGGAGACCAGAGCTGCACACAGTACTCCAAATGAGGTCTCACCAGTGCCTTGTACAGCGGAAGCAGCACCTCCTTATCCCTACTAGATATGAATGTATGAATGTATCCTTTGAACTTCCACCAACTCAGTTCTTGTGGAATGAGACTTATTCCCCCATCACACAATGTGCACCTCGGGGGAAATACTGGCCCTGATGAAGCCAATGGCACAGCTCCCACAGACTTCAGTGGGCCCAGGATTTCACTGCTTACTTTAAATCTACTACAAAACAAAGCCACATATCCTGCTCCCACTGAAATCGTGGGAGTTTTGCTGCATCATCCAAATAGCAGAATGAATCTTAATAAATGTATGACAGCAACGTTTCAGATAACCAGGCTTCACTTTTCATATTCTTGACCTACTGTTAACCATTGGCCCATTCAGTGGCATCAGTCATCTTTTTACACTATTATAGGTGGTGCTGGAAAAAATAGTATGCAATCATGTAGTTAAACATTGTAACGCATACACACAGTAGGCTGAATTAAGGTTGCATGGGCAGCTTTAAATCTGACACTTCCTAATTTTTGAGTGCTTGACTTTGCAAGCTTAATAATGTTCTTCTAACACACGGTAGTTTTTGTGTGTGTTTGATTTACGTACACACACACACACACACACACACACCCTGCCCATACCGAATTAAATTTTACTAGATTCCCTTAAACAGAATCCACAAGAACATGGGGTACTATTATTCTCTGCACTACAGTGCTATAAATCCTACTTCTGAATCCATTAACTCGTTCAATAGTTGGAGAGGCATACAGACGCTATGTCACACGCTTGGCTGCAATACATGTTTATTTAGGATATTTTGTTTTCCATCAGCAGTATTATCTCAGTCACAGTCTCATTCAGAAACCTCATCTATTCATTCTATTAGAGTCTGTATTTTCCCTCTACCTTCAAACATACTTCCACGTTTAAGTTAAACTCATCTGAGACACTCATCATCATCATTATTATTTATTTAAGCCCCAAGGTGACATAGGCAAAGGCATGGTCTTTCATTCTCTTTATGTGTCAGTAAGTCTGTTAGCAGACTTAACAACCAACATTTAACACCTTACAAAAATGTAGTAATGCTACTTTGCGCACCTGGTGTAGCGTCTTAGTTTTGATCCATCAGCTTCTCTAACAGGTAATTCATGATCAGGTCTAAGTACTCCCATTCATCAATTGGGAGTCAGAAAGAACGTCCTAGAACATTCCATTTGGAGTGTCAGGGTTACTTCAGTATCACTCCCTGTCACTTCCCTAGGTGCTATTTGTCCTGTGCACTGAATGAGGCAAGGGTCTTGTGGAGAAAATAGTATGTGATTTAAGACTACCATAATGCATAGGCACAAGGGGGCTGAATTAAGGTTGCATAAGCATAAGCAACCTTAATTCTAGCATTTCCTACTTTTTGAATACTTAAGCTTGCAACCATAATAATTTTTGTCACTTTTTCTGTGTTGTCCCATGAAACAAAGGCACTTATTGTGAGGGATCTACGGACCATACGCAACCTCTGCCTACTCGGAGTGGCATTTTGTCCCCCTCTAGTGGTGGCTATGCCAGCTGGAGATTGATGAGTCTGCTACAACCGTGGATAAGAGACCTGTCTTTTAGCTCATGCATTTAGCTCAAGAGCTCCCAGGTTTGATCCCAGACGATGACCACTAAGGTGGTCAGAATTGCACATATAGCAAAAAGCTCCAAGCACAAAATGTTATGTCTTTAAAAAAAAAAAAAGTCAAGTGGAATGATGATGATGATGAGCGATCACTTGTTACCGAGTATGATCATCTTCCATAAGAGTTACGGGTCCTCAGGTGGCTAATAAGGCAAATCCTTGAACCACAAGTTCTATTAGAATGAGGGCAGATGTTTTCAGTCTCAGCAGGAGGCTGTTGACCATGACTGGGAGCCAGTCTCTCCTTCCTTCGGCGCCTGTTGTCCTCTTCAGCTTGTCGGCGAGCAAGTTCAAAATGCAGGGGACCATCATGTACGTGATCTTCAAGTGGAATAGACACCATTAGACAGCCTAAAAAACATTCACATCCCATGCATCTAGCTAGCGGAAAGGAGAAGAATGAAATGGGGAGTGTAATATTTGGTGCGTAATCGGCAATCGAGTTTATTTGGGGGAGGGAAGCACGGTGCGTTTACTAACTGTACAAGCACACAACACGGGCTGAGTCTGCTCAGGCTTCTGAAAACAAATTCACAATGGGCATGCTCAGAGGCTTCAAACTGCTATTAGCATAGCCACACCCAACCATTGCATCCTCTTATTACTACAGTCACTCCATACAGGCAGCTTGATACCTATCCTTAACATCTCACCTTGTTGAGCTGCCTTAATTTCTTTAAGACGACACTTCTAATGTTGAAATAATGCAACACTGGGCTGGGTCAGTTAGTTTTGAAATACTTTTTCAAAGTCACTCTCAATTAGAATGTGTTTTGGCCCTGTGGGTATCTGGCAGCTTTTTGCGGATACAGGCAGTCTGATGTGATTCGTTCCAGCCTGACTATGTTGTGGCTTTGGCTAGGGGCTACTTGGGCTAGGCAACCCTGGCAGTGTTGGCATCTGTAGTAGGACACATTTGAGAGGGAAATGCGTATAGCGATTCTCTTGAGACCCGTATTTGTTCCTTGGACAATCAAGTTTCTCCCTTTTTTTCTTCTTGTGTAAGTAGGTGTCTGGGATGCGTCAGTTGTGGCCAGTAGATCTCAGTGGCTTGCTTATTTTCAAAGGAGCCCAAAGGAATTAGGCACATTAATCCATTGGCATTTGGGTGCCTAATTCCATCCTCCATGTGTAAGTTTATAGCATTTATATTGTGGTAAGTGCCAGTCGGGGCCTCATGAAAGGTAGGACCCCCTGTGTGTTTGGATCTGTACAAACATAGTCCTGAGTCCTGTAATAATGTATGTATATGGTTAACTTTGTGCCCCCGAGTAACCCCATTGATTTCAATATGTGATGGTAAGAATGCTCGTAAGCCGGGGTGGGACTGAAGCTGTATTCGCTCCCAGCCCCAAAGGGTTTATAGTCTAAGGAGAATAAAGAACACTTTGCCAGACACCATGAGAAATGTTACTGCCAGGAGACTAACCTTTATACTATATCTCTCTTCACACCACACTGCTGCGTCTACACTAGATATTCCCCCCCGGATCTGCTCTGGGACTCGAACCTATAGCTTCCGGCCTGGAGAGGAGAAGGCCACCATCTCCTGCCCATCACCACTGTGGCTATGTGGTCTATAGAGGCAACATGATCCATTCTAAATGTTGGTCAGATGGTCTGCATGTGCACTCGAGCCTCCGTACGTTTTACTTTCTACTCCGCCTCCCTCTATGCTTTGGCAGGATGCTGCCAGACCAAGATAGACTAGACAGAGCTGGCTGACCTCTAACCCCTGAGGAGCAGTAATGGATTGGAATATTGATCCCAGCACTTGTCACGCTGAATTGAGGTGCCATTGTTAAATCCCTAACCTTTAGCTGTGCCTGGATTCTGTAAACTCCCACTCTCTCCTAATGCAGACGCCGCGAACATGATGTCCAACAGGCTATTAGCAGGAGAACAGCCTGTCCCCTGTCAAAACACACAAGGTGCCACAGTCCCCGTGGGAACGCCAGCATCTGCTGACAACTCTCTGGCTTGCCTTCCTCGCCGTGCAACAAGGCATGAATAATAGCAGCTGCACGGCTAATCCCGCAAGTGTAATGAAATCTTCACGAAACCTCAATAAAAAGGGATCACTGGCAGCAAGCAAGAGAGTTACGGCTGCTCTGTCTGGAAAGAAGAGGGACTTATAGATAGTTGCGGGGTGGGGGAGCTGCAGAAGAGAGAGAGATTGTCCAGCTTCAGGTTTAACTATCGCTCGCTTTGGAATATGAAGTATAGCGTTGCAGGAAGCCAGCATCTTACTCCTCCTAAATGAGTGAAAGTGTGTGGGGATGCTTATTCAGAGCAGCGTGTGGAGGGGAAGGGGGTTTGCTTTTATCCCCGTGATGGGTGAATTTCAGAAGGTTTGGAGTCGAAGGGCCCGATTGTCCCCGTCCTGCGCCTTGTGTCATCAAATCACAATGGTAGTGACTTACACCCACTTTTCCCTGGTGTAGATGCCAACGCAAGGTGCAAGACAACCCCAAATCAAACCCTGAGTTTAGTTCAGCCCCCAAACTACTAATAGTAATAATGAACAATGGGTGGACTTTTCAAAAGTGCCTAAGCCTTTTAGGAGCACAAGTCACATTGAAAGTCAATGGGATTTGATCCACTAAATCAGCGGTTCTCAAACTATGGGTTGGAACCCCAAAGTGGGTCGCGACCCCATTTTAATGGGGTCGCCAGGGCTGGCGTTAGACTTGCTGGGGCTTGGGGCCAAAGCCCAAGCCCCATCACCTGGGACAAAGCCGTAGCCCGAGGACTTCAGCCCTGGGTGGCAGGGCTCAGGTTACAGCTCCCCTGCTTGGGGCGGAAACCCCAGGCTTTGGTCCCCCAGCCTGAGGCGGTGGGGTCTCAGGTGGGCTCAGACTTTGGTCACCCCTCCTGAGGTCATGTAGTAATTTTTGTTGTCAGAAGGGGTTGCAGTGCAATGAAATTTGAGAACCCCTGTACTAAATCTTTGGCACTTTTTAAACAAAAATAATAATAATCATTAAAACATAATAAAAGCTAGGGTAGAATTGAGTTCTTACTCAAACCTTGGATCTGAACTTTAGTGAAGTCTGGATCCAGCTTGATGGCTTGGGACCATCACTGCTACAAAATAACATCGTTTTTAAAAGCCCACAAATCCTCATAATTAAAAAAAAAACCCAAACCCTCAATAAAATTCCAGAGTATAAAACCACTGCTGATGGGAGTCTTTTGAGTCTGCCAGAGTGCACTGGAAATCTCTCAAGAATCGTTTTTCTCATGAGATATCTGGAGTTCATCAAATGTTTTGTAATAGATCATTAATCCAATGAATTTAATCCGTTCTCATGCCAAGAAGTTATCCCCACTCTTATTTTTATTAAAGTATTTGTCAACTGGTATCGGTGAAGAAATTTCAGCCTATGAGTTGTTTTATGAGCCATTCACTAGGCATTATTCATGGGCTGTGATTGGGTAACAAGGTCATCATATGATATTGCTTCTGCTCCCGACTGAATGACTGAAACTTTTAAAACTGAAGAATAACAAACACAGAAGAGTCACTTTTGTGCACTTTTTTTGGGGGGGAGGAGGGGAGAGAGGCAGTGTGGCCTAGTGGATAGCACACTGTAGTGTTCCATTCCCAGCTCTGTCACTGTCTTGATGGGTGACTTTAAGCAAGTCATTTTACCTCTGTGTGCCTCAGTTTCTCTATCTGTAAAACAGGGAGAATACTTTCCTCCTTTGTAAAGGCTTTGAGATCTATGGCTGAAAAGTGGTGATAGTGTAGTGTTTATTGTTGTTATTGATTGCATATGGATACAGGTATCATACCAAGGACTTCTTTTTCTTGAGCATTCATGCCAACAAAAACTAGCCCAAATATTAATGAATAAGAAGGCGCACAAATGTGTCAATAGGCTGTTTGGAATTTGAATGACTATTCCTCAGTACTGTATAGTTTTGTAGTTGTTTTGTACTCGGTTCTGCATGTAACTTTTTCTGACGAACTCCTTTGGGGGTGAAATGTGCCAGGTTTGATCTCAATTCAAAGGTCTGCTTGCTTTAACTTATGAAAAAAAAAATCAGTTCATACCTTTGTAAATCAGTTGGTGTTGGAGCAAGAATTCTGGGATCCTTCCATAATCATAGAAATGTAAGTCATTCTCAGTATGGAATTTAGGTCTGAGCTTCTATATAGAGAACGAAGTAGACTGATAAAGAGTGGGGAAGTAGAAAGACTCCCTTCCAGTGGGCTGGTTTTGATAGTAGTTCTCACCTCAAACTGGTTGCCCATCCTGAATCTTGAAGGATAAACCTGGTCCTATCCCACTTCCTGGAAGAGTTAGCCAGAAGGCCAGTAAAAATCCTGAATGTGAACTGAATTCATGTAGGAACTTCCGCAACCCATATGGAGGCGGCAGCTCTCCAACAATAGGATGCAACGGATTATGGAGTGTGTTTTATTAATTCGCTCCTGACATGCTGAATAAGCATGAGACTACAGTGCACGTGCTATCAAAGCAAACATGGGTTGCATTGATACACCCATTTCTCAAATATGGAGTATCTTTAGATTTGAACATGAAACAATATATATATAAAGTCACATGTTCTAATTGATACACACACGTATAGGCTTGGCAGAATTCAACTTTTATCGCTTATCATTTCAATAGAAATTTGTTTGTTTTTAAGCATTCTTTTCTGTTTTTTTAGATTTTAGATTTTCACATTGCAAGAAACGATGGGTTGCCAGTCAATAAGTGAGTCAGACAATAATTATTTCATGACATAAACATTGCGATTCAAAAAGTTTAAGCGTTAAAACTGTTAGAACACAAATTGTCAACCCTATATGTAAAAATATACACAGTAAATGTCCTTAAATCAAGCGCTAATAATTTCTCAAGCAGCATTTTTCTTACTTTGCCTATCTGTAAATTTTGATTATTATCCATGGAAATATTTGTTGTCAATGTGTATGGTGAAATCAATATTTATTAATATTTACGGATTAAAACTTGAATCCTTCGAAGTATATATAATAGTGGGTGTGTGTATATGGTTTGACAAACCTTAGCAGGTGTGAGCTGTCACCTTTACCATACCAGCTGACTCCTGATTGCAAATCCAGCTCAGAATTCTTTCATATTTGCTATTTGGGTCATTTAAGTTCCCCTGTTCACTTTAGAATGTAAGAATGGCCATACTGGCTCAGACCAATGGTCCATCGAGACCAGTATTCTGTCTTCTGATAGTAGCCAGTGCTAGATGCTTCAGAGGGAATGAACAGAACAGGGCAATTGTGAAGTGATCCATCCTGAATTGTACAGTCCGAGCTTCTAGCACTCAAAGGCTTAGGGACACCCAGAGCATGGGACACCTGACTATTTTGGCTAATAGCCATTGATGGACCTATCCTCCATGAACTTATCTCATTCTTTTCTGGACCCAGTTATATACTTTTGACCTTCCCAACATCCCTTGGCAATGAGTTCCACAGGTTGGCGGTGCATTGTGTGAAGAAGTACTTCCTTATGTTTGTTTTAAATCTACTGCCTCTGATTTTCATTGGGCAACCCCAATGAAATCATTTAATCATCTCTGACATTGGCAACCTTTTCTGTGATAATCTGATTCTAGTACTCTAGGACACTTCTACCCTGTGAGAGAAAAACCAGCATGGTGTCTCCAAATCTGGGATTGAGTAACACAGAGAGCACGTTTGCTTTTGATTCCTTGATGTTTTATTTATGTATTTATTTGTATTATAGTACTGCCGAGAAGCCTCATCCAAGATCCAGGCCCCTCTATTCCAGGCACTGTACAAACACCTAGTAAGAGATTGTTCCTGCTCTGGGGATGGTATTCTCTCAATAGAAAAGACAAAGTATGGGAGAGGAAACTGAGGTACAGAGCAGGGAAGTGACTTGCCCTATATCCAGTGCTCAAGTCATGCTGCAATGCCCTGGCACTCTTTTTAGGAACAAGATGGTATTCAGTACTTCTGCCAGTCCTGGGCCAGGTGGTGCTTTGCATCCCCAGCTGCATCGCATCCCCCAAGCCAGCCTGGCAGGGAGCATTTGACAATGTTGGGAGCCAGGTAGTGGAGCGGCCTAGACAGCAGATTGCTCCTGAGAGAGCAGGAGCTGGGCTCAGAGAGAGGGGGAGGCAGGGATAGAACAGACTTTGCAGGGAGTCAGACCCTGCTCCCTTGGGCCTCCTCCGCTGCCCCTATCTTCCTCCCTGTTCCCTTCTGCTCCCTCCCAGGGCGTCTTTCTGCTCTGTGTTCTGGCACTTCCTGTTTTTTGGACTCCAGCACTCCCTATATCAGGCATAGAAATATTAGTGACAGAAATATCAAAAGGATCAGAGGTTTGGTCCAGCTAGAAGCAGGGATTGGCAACCTTTCAGAAGTGGTATGCCGAGTCTTCATTTATTCACTCTAATTTAAGGTTTCGTGTGCCAGTCATACATTTGAACATTTTTAGAAGGTCTCTTTCTCTAAGTCTATAATATATAACTAAACTATTGTTGTATGTAAAGTAAATAAGGTTTTTAAAATGTTTAAAAAGCTTCATTTAAAATTAAATGAAAATACAGAGTCCCCCGGACCGGTGGCCAGGACCTGGGCAGTGTGAGTGCCACTGAAAATCAGCTTGCGTGCCGCCTTCGGCACACGTGCCATAGGTTGCCTACCCCTGAGCTAGAGAATCAAAGGTTTATCTGCTTCCCCTCAGCCATGGGTAGAGCGACCTCAGCAATGCAAGGCAGTGTTCCCAAAGCTTAGTGGATCTCTGACCAGCTCTCTGCTCTGACCATATTCCTGCACGGTTCACAAACACTGGCACAAATAGGTTTTGTTTACACCAATGTTTGGGGAATAGCAGTTTTACTCACTAATCTCCGTGTCTGCATGCAAACAGAGGCCTCCATTTGCAAAGAAGAGAATTCAATATTCTCTGTTCATTGGGTTTTATTTCTTCTTTTTCTTCATGTTTTTTATCCAGAAGCTCTCTTGTGCTGGGTGTTGGACATCCATATAGCAAGAGCCTGCAACAGAATGGTGACACAATCAAACCTCGACTCTTTAAAGCAATGAATAAAACATTCTTCTCCCATCTCAAATGAAGCAATCCTTGTAAGTGAACTCTGCACCACAGGGCTTTTTTGCAGCTGCACTGAGAAACTCACCCTTCACAGGATTAAACTTGAAGACTTCTGGTGCTATGAGAAAAAAAAAAAAAAAACAGGATCAAAGTTGGCAACGGGAGGATTGGCGGAGATCCCTGATTGGCACGAACACCAGGCGAACTCTATTGATTTCATTACACCTACTTCTGCCTGACCCATTAAACATGGCTCACTGACAAGGTGGCAAAACCTTCAAGTTGCACTTTGTTGTCTCTCTCCATGTCTCCTGGGGCCAGCCATGTCTAACACTTCCCCCAACTTTCAAACGCGGTAGAGAGGAGAAGCACAAAGATAGTTAACAGCACAGTGCACTGGCACTCAGCTAAGCCATGCAGGCAGACTGACTCATGAACGAGATGCTGTTAGGAAGAAGAATATGGGTGAGGGGGAGCTATCCAGTAACCCAGTTTCCCAGAGCTTTGCATCCAGTTTGGCTCCTTTAACAAGAACATAACAATTGTTGCATTGGATCAGACCAATGGTCCATCTAGTTCAGTGTCCTATGCCCAACAGAAGCCAGTCCCAGGCTAGAGCAACTGTCCTGAAGATTGAAAGAAGTCACACCAAACTCTAGGGGGACATAGAAGTTCCATTAGCCCTGAAGTGGTTCTGTCCTGCTCCACTTTGCATTTTTTTAAAATTTTGTTTCTGGAAAGGGGATGAAACCTTTGGCACCACAGACATAAAATATCAGGGTTGGCAGGGACCTCAGGAGGTCATCTAGTCCACCCCTCTGCTCAAAGCAGGACTAATCCCCAGACAGATTTTTGCCCCAGATCCCTAAATGGCCCCCTCAGGGATTGAACTCACCACTCTGGGTTTAGCAGGTCAATGCTCAAACTTCTGAGCTCTCCCTCCCCCCTTACTATTGTCCGACGTAAGGTGCACTACATGCTCAGCCTGAGCAGCAGTCCAAGGAGCTGGGAATCTCTAGGGATGGGACTGGAACTTTGCAAACTCCAGTGCATAGTAATTTTTCTCCAGGAGCAGGGTAGGGATGAAACTGGGACTCTGAATCACAATTTAGTCCGTGTTCCCCTTGCTCCAGGCAGGTGGTTTTCTGTGTTATGTTCACAGCATACAAACCGAGAAGTTAGAAAAAAACATAAAATACTCTTGCTGGAAGGTGGCAATGTAACACTACTTTATTTCTCAGAATTCAGAACCCTACCACACAAGAACCCAGAAACAGAAAGAGACAAAGCAGGCTGCTCCCTAAGGCAGCGGCACAACTCAACGCACCTTACTTTAGGCTGGCTTTTTGCAGACTGACTGCTGAAGACCCAGATAACACACTTATCTGCAGTGTCCCCTAGCCTACAAGTAAGACTGTAGTCTTAAAGTGATATCTTGCCGTTTCCAGTACACAACATTCTGCACCAGCACTTTCTCACGTGCAGCTTTCTTCCCCCTCTGGCTCTTCTATGCTGACTAGTGAGTTGATGGAGCAAAGCCAGGACTCTACTCACTCCTGGCTCACCTGGGTGGCAGAGGCAGTAGCAGCCCAATGGCAGTTGCTCTCTCTCCATGCATGGGGGGTTCCTTACATCTTCTTACACCCCTGTGCGGGCATGCAGCAAGACTCCCAATTGAGTCCTAGAAAGGCAGATTGCAAATTCCCTGGAAAATGATACCACTGAATATTGTACAGGTCTGTTCGGAACAGGAATAACAAAGGACACCGTAGGTCAGGAGCGAGGTGCCTGGGCAAGACAAAGAGGCTGCTAGTATTAGGCACAGTGCTAGCTGGACTTATTTTCAGTGGTAACTGAACTGAAACCTAAAACACCCCAAATGTGTTGGAACCTCTTGTGGCAATAAATCAAGCCCTGCTCAGTGCTGCGGTGAAAACATCACTAGGGGGAAACGCCTGCACATGGTAAAACATTTTGGAAATATCTGCCTTAACCCTGCAGTAGAGCCCGCATCTTCCAAGGGAAATGACCCGTCTTTCCCAATTTCCTTCTCTCCCCTCCTTACATATTTTTCAATATGCAGTTCCTTTTCCTGGGAGACTATTAGGTCAGCTGTTTTTCCATGCTGATCCTCATTCTCAATCATGGGTCAATGAACAGATTTTTATCTGACTCTACAAGGTCCCATCAGCCCTGCAGCTAAGCTTTGATTATCAACGAAGAACATGCCCTAGAAGGCTGGCATTTCAGCTCGATCTGGGTTCTTATCCGAAGCTAATAGGAACCACTAGTCAAAGAATAGGACTGTAAATCTCAGCTGGCCATGTTCCAGATCTTCCAGCTGCTGAGAGCCTCCCACAAGGTGCTCACTGAATTCTTCAACCCTCACTGAAGCCAGTGGGCCAAATCCTGAAGAATGTATTTGATCCTTCTATTGGCAAAATCCCCAATGAAATCAGAGAGTGAGGGTGGAGTGAGAATTAAGAGCCAGTTTAGACAATCACGTATATCATCGTATCTCCAGAGTAATCCCGTTTACTTCTTTGGAATTACTAAGGACTGGGGGGATTCATCCTTCTAGGAGTTGAGGATGCACAGTGCCTTATGGGATGTCCTTGGCACCTTCTAGGATCAGACACCTCATTAGAACAGAATTTTCTTGGACAATTTCACGTATTTCTTTGCTCTTCCCAGGCTGGAAATACTACAAGAACAGTCTCTTGCTGATGGTGTCTTGGAACTTCCATTTCTAGACCCATCTGAAACCAAATATTAGCATCTGACGAAGTGGGTATTCACCCCCGAAAGCTTATGCTCCAACACGTCTGTTAGTCTATAAGGTGCCACAGGACTCTGTCACTTTTTACAAATATTAGCAGAACTTTTCACTTTGGCGCCTCAGAAAATGCTCAGTTCAGGTTCTGGTTGAAGTTTTGCATCGGTTCTTATTCTCCTCAGAACAGCTCCCCCCACCTGCAGTCCCAATTCTGAAGTGGAATGTTGCTTACCCACTTAAAAAGTGGGGGGAGATAAACCCGCCAACCTTTCTGGACACCGGCAATAATCCACACTGGAATGTCCCTGAAAAGATGCAGGAGAAATTCTTAAAATATATTCCCCTCCAACCACAATATATTCCATATGCTTGGAAGCTGAAGGAGTGGGAAACTGGTACATTCAGTTACCTCTGGTAAATGTTTCAGTCCTACACTGGGGAAAATCTTATCAGTGTTTCTTCTACTTCACAGCTGGAAGGAATTTAGAGGCAACTACAACATGCCATTTCAAAAGAGGGATAAGTCCACAGAACTGCTTACAAGCCACTGTTGTTATGAGAAGCTCAGGGGTTTCGGATCATCTTTAATGCTGGCCACCAAGGAATCAGAGTAAAAGGCCTCTTTATTGCCATGTACTTCATTACAGGAATGATCTAGAGAGCTTATCCAACAAGGGCATGTGAAATTGGAAGTTTGTTTGGTGACCTTTCAGCAATGATACCCAAGGTCATCCTGTTAGAAAATGCACTGACTAATTTTAGGTGATCAATGAGTGTGTGCTGTTCTGAAGAATTTTGGCAATGTACACAAGGTCCTCTTTGAATAGATCCCTTTATGGATGATCCATAACCAAACGACCCATGACTATATGCTATAAAATGGTTTTCATACCGTCTTTCATGTCATGTGACTGCAGCCAGATGGCAAATAACAGGCACGAAGCAGAGGACATTCTTATAAACTGAACAGAGTAGAATGAAATAAAGCTATAGAAATATTCAGCGAGAAACCTACAGAAATATTCAGAGAGAGAATAGTACTATGATCTATTTAAACTGCTTTACCACAATCAGCAAAGTGGTTACCATGGTGTTTTCATTCATTATGGCTTATGATTTAAGGCCATATCCTGTGTTATATCGGCAGTATATAGGAATGAGATAGTATCCCTTCAAATAGTTTAGGAGCCCTCCCTGTCTTCTGTTGCAGAAGCCATCAAAACCTAACAGAGCATAGGTGCATATATCTAGTTAGGCTTTGTATGTTTTTCACATATATATATATATATATATATATATACATGTGTGTGACAGACCCAGACCAGTGGGGTACAGGAGTCTGGTAGAGGGCAAATATACTGGTCACTGGATGAGTAGTTTTCTGTTCCCTGAGTGACCAGAGCAGGGGCTGCACTAGAGTAATCAGGAACCTGCTAGAACCAGTTAAGACAGGCAGACTAATTAGGACACCTGGAGCCAATTAAGAAGAAGCTGCTAGAATCAATTAAGGCAGGCTAATCAGGGCACCTGGGTTTTAAAAGGAGCTCACTTCAGTTTGTGGTGTGAGTGTGAGGAGCTGGGAGCAAGAGGTGCAAGGAGCTGAGAGTGAGAGGGTGTGCTGCTGGAGGACTGAGGAGCACAGGCGTTATCAGACACCAGGAGGAAAGTCCTGTGGTGAGAATAAGGAAGGTGTTTGGAGGAGGCCATGGGGAAGTAGCCCAGGGAGTTGTAGCTGTCATGCAGCTGTTACAGGAGGCACTATAGACAGCTGCAGCCCACAGGGCCCTGGGCTGGAACCCAGTGTAGAGGGCAGGCCCGGGTTCCCCCCAAACCTCCCAATTGACCTGGACTGTGGGTTCTTCCAGAGGGGAAGGTCTCTGGGCTGTTCCCCAACCCACATGGTGAATCTCTGAGGCAAGAAAATCCGCCAATAAGCACAGGACCCACCAAGATAGAGGAGGAACTTTGTCACAATAGTTAGTAAACACGGTTATTAGAACCCAGCAGTGTTCTGGTGGTTTCCTCATGTTCTTAATGTTGTTGTGTCTTTGCTCTCTACACAATGGCTTAATATATAAAGGTATATTCCATTGCCTAGCTCTCCAGCAGCAGCGTATGTGGGTTATAAATTGAACTCGAAAGAATAATGAACAAGATTTAACCAATCGTAATACCTCATCTGAAGGATTCAACTACTCGCTACAATGTTATTTGTTGATGGCAGGACACATTTTGGGGGAAATAGTCATATTTATAGTTGGGGATACTATTTACCCTTGGGGTGGTGCATAAAATTGTTTAATCTAATTGTCTGCTCAGAAGACACTTCAAAACTGTAAAAGCATCTTTTCTGGGCAAACACTTGTGTGAAGAATATTAGCCACACTGCATTTTCTGCTACCACCTGTAATACCTTAATGGATCTTGTGATCATTGGGCGGTTCACTCAAGGTCTACTGTGCCAACTTGCTGGGCAGAGCTGGGGCAGCACGCAAGGAAAACACACACGCCACCAAACATCTACCCACACCACCCATCCACCAGAATAGCAAGAATTTTCTCAGGGCTTGTCTTCTCTACCAGGGAGATTTAGCAGGTCTTGTGAAGACCTGCTAAGTCGATGGCAGAACACTCTCCGGTTGACTCTGGTACTCCATCTCCCCAAGGCCATGTCTACACTTACGAGGGATCAACTCTGCTGTGATCGATGCAGCGGGGGTCGATTAGTGGGTCTAGTGAAGACCCGCTAAATTGACCGCAGAGCACTCTTTGGTCGACTCCGGTACTCCACTGGAACAAGAGGAATAAGGTATGTTGACAGGAGAGCGTCTCCATCCACGCAGCACGGTGTAGATACCACAGTAAGTCGACCTAAGCTACATTGACTCCAGATACGTTATTCACATAGCTGGAGTAGTGTAACTTAGGTCAACTTACCCCGGTAGTGTAGACAAGGCCTGAGAAGAGTAAGGTAAGTTGACCGAAGAGCGTCTCCCATCGACGCAGCACAATGAAGACGTTATTCACATAGTTGGAGAAGTGTAACTTAGGTCGATTTACCCCCGTAGTGAACACAAACCCTCAATTCTAGATAACATAATTAACTTTTCACTGATTATTTTCTGTTCTCATTTGGAAAGGGTTTTTAAAAAAAAATGTTAAGTTAGACCAACATTTTCAAATAGTCAGCATCAGAACTGAGTGAAACTTGGAATTCCCACCCAGCGGGAAATTCCATCATTTCACCACTTGTTTTTTTCGCAAATCATGACAAAATGTTGAAATTTTTGTCATTTCCATTCTGCAAAAAAATTTGAAATGTCAATTTGGAAATGTCAAAGTGTTCTTGATCAAAGCAAAGCATTTTGCCATTCCCAACACTGAAATGTTTCCTTTCAGTTTATGGAAGGCTGGACCCAAAACACTTCCTTTGGAGTCAGATTAATATTAAATTGCATTATCCCATAGCGGCACATTGCCTTATGGAAGCTGTAATTGGGAGTCAGATGTCCTCATTCTCTCCAGTAGGACAGGATCACTGGCCAGACTACATCAATGTATCCGGTGCCACTTGACTCCTACAGGATGCACTATGCATTGCAAAATCTGCATTGTGTTTGGGAGCTGTCGTCTTCCTGTGAGCCTGCCCGTAGAAGAGAATGGGGGTTGGGGGATGTTCCAAACTACAAGGACTGCACCCGTAATGGTATGGGCCAGTGATTCAAAATGAAACGTTTCTGGTTAGTTTGAAAAACAAAACATTCTGATTCAGATTGAACTGACCCAAAATGAAATATTTCACTCTGATTTTTCCAGTGGAAAATCTAAAATTATTGATAAAATCAAGAAACTTTCCCCCACAGAAAATTTCAACTTGGCAGAAAAGGCACGTTCTGGCAGAAATTCATTCTGATGGGAAAACTCCCAACTCTAGTCAACTTATCCCACCCCCTGACCACTTGCTTCCTCTGTGCTAGCACCAGGAGATCAGGTTGGCAGTGGCAGCTCTGATTTATTTTAATTGGGTCAAATTCCCTCAATGCACCAGTTGTGGCTTATATTAAGGACTTCAGTAGGACCTAGGACTTTGTATGGGCCTTCTAGAATGGGGGGAAATGTCACCTCACCTCAGTCGATATGTATGTGAAATATTTGATATGTATTTGAAACAGAGTGGAGGCAATGTAGCCTAGGCAAGTGTTTCTCAAATGTGGCCACTGTGGCCACATGCAGCCACGAGGGGATTTTTCTGCTGCAACAACAGCCTCCTGGGTAGAGATGGTCGGGGGACAAGCAATGGCCCCTCCCTGCAGCACCCAACTGTTGCTCCTGGATGTGCTGCCTTGGTGTTTGCTGGTGCCCTGCTCCATGCAGCCTCCTGGGGGCTCCTGGCAACGTCTCTGCAGACACCTGGGACTGGTGTGTGTGTGTGTGCTCAGCGGGAGAGGAACCTTTGACTCTGCAGGTGGCCAGTGAGTTCCCGACCCACTTCCCAGAGGTTGAGGGGCTTCAGGCTTCAGCTTGCTGGTGCGGGCTCTGGGCTTCAGCCCTTCCTCCATCCCCACCCTCACCCTGGCTTCCGTACCCAGACTCCAGTGGCAAGCTTTGGGCTCTGGTGGTGGGCTTTGGGTTTCAGTTCCTGGGCTTCAGACCAGGGCGGTGGGGCTCGGGCGTGGCAAAATTGCCAGAGTGGCCACCAGCAAGAGTTGGTGGCTGCACTCAGAGTCCACCAGAAATGTTGTTATGAGAACCCCTGGCACTATGGGATAGCAAGTCAGGATCCCTAGGTTCTGTTCCCTGCTGTGCCTCTGGCCTGCTGGGTGATCCGGGGCAAGTCACTTCCCCTCGCCATGCCTCAGTTTCCTTATCTGTAAAATGAGGACAATGTTACTGCCCTCCTTTTTAAAGTGCTTTGAGACCTATGGATGAAAAGTGATATAGAAGAGCTAGACATTATAGATAAAATATCTAAATTCTAAAGAGTATTCCCTAATCTGTAACTGTTCTAGTTCTCTTCCACTGACCTTGCTGTAGCTCTGCCTCTCACAGCAAAGCATTTAGGACTTGATCTTGCACCTTTCACATATTCTAAGGGACCATTCAAGGTGAATTAGCCCCTTAACACCCCTGTAATCCTCTTTTTGTCCTATGACTACAGGGGTGTTAAAGGGCCACTTCACCTTGAATGGTCCCTTAAAATGCCTGCTAACTACTTATGTTAAACTATTTGTTCAACCTTGTGTTTAGCTGTGACACTCTGAATACCTTTCCCAGACCCGAGGAACAGCTCTGTGTAGCTTGAAAGCTTGTCCCTCTCACTTGGTCCAATAAAAGATATTACCTCACCCACCTTATCCCTTTCATTACAATTGTTTATTTCAAAAATGCATATTTTGGGCTCCCAGGGCTAATTCTTTAATGGAGCCTCAGTCAGCATTCAACTTTGTGTGCCTGATTTTGCACCTGGACATAATTGTGGGCACGAGGTATAGCATTTAGACATGTAAATATCTTCTTGGGACCTGGGTCAGCAAGGCATTGAAACCCATGCTCAATAGAGATGGGTAGAGAATGGAAATTCCTTTTCACAGAGATTATTGAGATTTCAACATTTGTTATCCTACAAATTAGGAATGAAAATGCAAAATTCTGAAACTCTCAGTGTACAAAAAGTTGTGAAACAAATTCATTATGGCTCCATCTAACCATGGTTTTGATTTTGACTTTTTCCCCCATTTTAAGATATAATAAAAAATTAAAAAAAATCAAAATAAAAAGTTGTTTTAAAAGGAAAAAACAAAATGTGTCATTCTGAGAATGTCAAAATGGGATGTTTTTTCCCCTATTTATTTTCCCCCCTCCAAAATGAAATTTCAGTGAAATCGACAAGAGAGCACAAAGTATTTGAGTTTTAAATAGAACTGCGTTTTCCAGTGAAAAACTATTCCAGGGCCTTTTTTCCAACCAGCTCTATTGCTTAATTTAAAGTATGTGTTTGCTGGATTAGGGCCTTAGTGGGGGCAATGAGATAGTTCACTTAATGTTATTGTTTGCGCCCACAGTTAATCACAGACAGCAAATTCGGCCACCACCTTGGAGGCCATTTTAAAGTCTGGCCACTGAAGTTTAACTTCTGCAATGTTAAGACTGATGAAGTCAAAACATTTGATTGGCTCTTTTGCTTTTATCTGTTGGCAAATTTCAAATGGGTTTGTTTTTCCTTCGAATTAAATGCTTCCGTGTTTTCTTTTTCTAGCTAAAGGGGAAACAAATGCCAGCAGTCCCGTGCCCCTGAGCAACCCAATAATAAACTGAGTATGTAGCCCGTCGTTCATGAAAAGTCCCACAGGGAGTGCAGCTTAGCGAATGGTAAAGCCCTGTATGAAATCAGTGTAGTCATAATGGAAGAAAAGAAAAAAATCCATGAGAAAACAGATGTAAAACCCAGGCTTCTAATGAACTATTACAAATAAGCAGTGGAAGAAAAATTACTTGGAAAACACAAGGCCAAATTCTATGTTGCCCATAACGCCACTGAAGATGGAACTACCCTGCCAGGGAAGGCAGCCCGCTTGGTAAGTTTCAGGTGTAGGATTTATTTTCCAGCTCACCATTCTCCTGCTCACTTCCCCTTTCACTGATCAGTGATTCCCCAGTGATACAGAGACTACAGAGAAGCAGCAATTCACAGAAGTGATACTTTGCCGAGTACAATTACATGACTGCATTTTGCAAATGACAGTGACATTTCACAAACTGTCCTTGCCAGAAAAAAAAAATGTGTATGTTAGATGCTCCACAAGACGATGCCAAATTCTTTTTATTCCAGTAGATATATCATCATGCAGCAAAAGTCCCGTTGTGGAAATAGTCCCAATTTTTTGAGGTAAAGAAACAAGAGAAACTTAAACATCTGGTGTGTAATCTCTTGGTAATAAAATGAGTCCAACTGTTTATTTGGACTTTTTCTTTATTACAGGCCCTTAGGTATGTACAGCCACCAAACATGGTATAGAGGTGACTTGTGTGGCACACAGGTTAATAATCATGCAATTTACAGTAAGTGGCATGGACCATGTCAAGTCTAAAGTGATCTAACTAGCACATACATACAGTTCTGACCAGAAAAATTAAAGGTCAGGAGGGTGAAAATTTGCCAAGAGACAGAGTCATCTTTAGTTACAATTCTTTTCAGAGTTCTTTTTTCAGCTCTTGTTCAAGCAAAATTCTTAGGGCACGTCTACATTGCAGTTGGGAGCAAGCCTCCCGGCCCAGCTAGACTGACTCAGGCCTGCCGATGGGCTATTTAAAAGGGCCTGGGGGCCCCCGGCCACCCACCACCACTGGCAGCGCTGCCGAGCTAAGGCAGGCTTCCTGCCCATTCTCACTCTGTGTCACCCCCGGAAGTGGCCGGAATGGCCCTACGACCTCTGGGGTGGTGGGGGAGGCAGGGGGTCTCCGCACACACTGCCCCTGCCCTGAGCGCTGACTCCGCAGCTCCCATTGCCTGGGAACTGGGGCCAATGGGAACTGCGGGGGATGGTGCCTACAGGCAGCGGTGCACAACACCCTCTGGGCCCCCCGCCTAGGAGCCGTTGCCAGAGAGGTGGTCCAGTCACTTTTGGGAGCTGCCCAAGGTAAACGCCAACCCCCTGATCTCCTCTTCCACCCCAACTCCCTGCCTCAGCCTAGAGCCTGCACCCCGCACCCCCTCCTGCACCCAAACTCCCTCCCAGAGCCTGTACCCCACATCCCCTCCGGCACCCCAACCCCCAGCCTGGTGAAAGTGAGTGAGGGTGGGGGAGAGCGAGTGACAGAGGGAGGGGGATGGAGTGAACAGGAGTTGGGGCCTCAGAGAAGGGGTAGGAAAGGGGTGTGGCCCCAGGGAAGAGGCATGGCATGGCATGGGCGTGGCAAGGGTCTTTGGGTTCGCGCAATTAGACAGTTGCACCTCTACCGGGCGGGCATGTGGAAGCCCTGGCCGTGCCAGAAGATCAGCGCAGCCGGCAGCTCCCTGGGCACCAGTCAGCACAGGTGCAGCACCGCCCAAATGTCAGGCGGACCGCGTCCGCGTGGGTGCGGCTTGTGCGTGCGTGGGGGCCCACTGACTGTTCTGCCCTGGGGCCCGGAATTGCGGTTGGCAGGCCTGGACTGACTAGTCTCCCTAGCTCATGCTACGGTGCTAAAACAGTTATGCAGACATTGCCTCATTGGTGGAGGTTTGCCCCCGGCTCCAGTGTAAACATACTCCTCCTGGTTTCAGTGTAGAGGGCTGGGCTTTTGAAAGGATTTTAAGGGAGTTTGGTGACTAGCTCCCATTCAGTTTGTACTCCTCACTCCTTTCAGAATCCCAGCTGGAGATCTCAAGATTTGGATCCAGATTTTGAACATTCCATAGTCTGGGGTATTTGGATCTGAGGCTAAACCCTTGCTAAAGACAAGAAGCATTTGTGAAGTTCAGATCTTAAGCTAGAATTGGATTTTGACCTTTCTGAAATCGAGGGATGGTCAGAGACGGGGTTTTGATTGGTGCCAACCGCTAGTAAGTTTTAGATGTACTAATAGGAAGCTGTTCCATCACAGTGGGTGACATATGGCACAGAGCTGAGAATAGAGGTAGAAGATGAATGGGGCGGCTAGAAGAGAGGAACACTGGGAGTGTAATTGAAACAACCTTAGAAGAGACCCCCTGGGAGAGCCCATCCCCAGTTTTTCATTGAGCCCAGTGCATTCTGTGGGAGCTTCCTCAGTGCTGAGTGGATGCATGACTAGGTCATGCCCCTTCCTGTCTAGCCTCAGTGCTTGGATTTAGGGAACTCTCTGCAGCATGGACCACAACAGGAAGGGGGGTGGAGGGGAATGATGGCAGGCAGAAGTGAGGGGAGAGATGTAGGTGAGGGCAAAATTGTGATGGGTCTTGAGGGTGAGGATCTTGAACCTAAAGTAAAAGTGAGAGAAGACGGGATGGGATTCAAGGAGGAGGAGATGGAGAAAACCACTGGCTGGGTTGGTTGTGTGAAATTTTCTAATTAGCACAAAATGGTCATTTAAAAAAACCCAGCATTGAGGAGAAAAATTGTGATCACAATTCTCCTCTCAGACCAGTTTGATACCCGTGTCATGCTGCTGACTTCAATGGAGTTATTCCTGATTTACGCCACTGTCCCTGAGAGAGGAATCCAGCCCACTAGTCTGAGAGTCCAAAACCTGTACTGTTCAGAGGGGACCACGTCTCAAGAAATGGTAAGGTTGGTAGATTCAACCTGTAATTACTCTGTGGAGAATGCCTTTAGGAGAGCTTGGTGCTAGATCTTCAGAGATCAGCTTTAAAGTGCTCATTGAAATGAACAGAGAACATAAAAATCCAGCCCTTTGTGACTTATGCAGACCTTGAGTCTTACAGCTAAGTAGCAGGAGTTGATGAACATGTGACCATAAGATCATCAGGCTTAGAAGAATGTGGCTACATTGGGGTTGGGAGTCGGAGGGGGTGGGGGATGAAGACAGGAGCTGGTAATGTTTGAAATGTTCCCTGCCAATGAGACTGTAAGATTTCCTGGGTCTATTTTATAATTAAGCTATAGCCTGGGGTGCTTGTCTTGAACGATTCACTTCATTTCTAGCTCGTTAATCTCATTGGAAATGTATATGGCTGTCCTTAATTCCAGCCTGATCCTCTGAAGACTTGTATATTCTCCTTTTTGATAAAAGAAAATTAATCGAGGCTAGTCACATTCTGAGCTTCTATATTGCACGGCTGATACACATTCCCAGAGGATATCTGGGAAAATATGGCATATAGGTAGAGTGTTGCCAATTCTCCCAATATTAGGAGGTTTTGTTCTTCTTCAAGCCCCAGCTTCTGGAATCATGTCATTCCATGGGAATTTCAGCTTTCATCAAAAAGAAAAGTATGTTTCTGGTCCTCATGTTAAGGAGAAAAGCTGGAAAACAGCTAAAGGCTCCAGCACCAGAGGGTAAATGAAAGGAACCCTCACTTTTTTTTTTTTTAATCCTGTGATTTTTAAAGCCATGTGCACTCTACCCCTCTGCAGAGGAGCTTGCCACAAGGCAGTCCCTGTGCTCTCCTGAGCTCCTTACTAGTGCTCCTGGTTGCTAGCCACACCAAAAGAGACAGCCTTGGGCAGAATTGGCTCGCTATGTTGAGTAGCGTATGCTGCACTCTCTGAAAATGTGGTACAGAACGCCAAGGACCCCAGGGGTCTACCTTACTGAGCATAATGTCTCTGGGCTGGCTGACTAGAGTGGCGCAGTTCTGACAATCCTGGACTGGAAATGAACAGGCACCTATCCTCCCGCTTGAGATTTCTCAAGTCAACCAATATAAAAAAGGGAGGTGGGGCGGAAAATTGCGGCATAAATAAATGATTGTCCAAAACACGGAGAGTGGTGTCCCTGAAAAGAATTCCCCCAGATTGCAGCTAACCCCGGGCATGATTTCCAGGAGGATATGTGACATCCAAAGCATCAGCTAGGATCGTGGCATACTGTAGTGCCGTCTGAATGAAAACGTGACCTTGCAGGTGGACAGAGAGAGAAAGTAGGGGGCAGGGCGGAGAGGCAAGTTTTAGGAGGATTGCACGCATGGCTACAATGAGAATATCCTCCATAGACAGCCTCGCTGCCGTTCTACTGCATCTCTACAAAGTGAAATGGATGAGCAGCTCACTTTCAATCAGGCTGAATTATGAGCTCAGCGATTTGCCGGACGTTTTACATGAACCAGAAGATGTGTTATCTGATGAAAATTGCTTAATTTAATATCCTGGCCTGACAAGCGGTGAACTGTACATCTCCCGGAGAATTTGCCAGTGCAGATGATTTTACTTAGCTGAAAGGATTAAGCAATCAAATCTCTTCTTTTCCCCTCCAAAACCCACTGCAGTAGCCTGGACAGAGAAACTTTCAAGAGCTGGTGGTGCCAGGGAAAGAAGCAGTGTTAGGAAGTGGATCAAATGCACCTGGAGAAAGGCCACTCTGTAAAGACACACATTGGGTCAAATCTTGGTCCCATTAAAGCCAACGGATGTTTTGCCATTGACTTCAGTGGGGCCTGGATTTCACTCCTTGTGTCAATGAGTCGATCCTGCAAGATGATAGTGTGGGTTGAGGCTGTGCTAATTTTTTTATGCAGCCCCTTCCGTAGGGTGGAACTGTTTGATATGGTGGAGGTGCCAGGGACAGTGATGGGTGGAGGAAGTCTTGGCTGTATGAGTCTCTTGAGAAGCGTGGTGGGAGGTTGAGAAGAGGATTCCACAGCTGAAGTAGAGACACCAGAGCCTCTCTGCAGATCCTCTGAGACTCCTGGGGCTGGGTATGGGAAAGCAATCATGAAAGGTGCATGGACATACCTAAAAATCACTCATGGGAAAATGTTCCCATTATTCCCTCTTGCTCCTGAAGCTTTCCCCCCATTAAATAGATTGGGTAAGCAAGGACACTTCCTGAAAACCGGGTGCATTTGAAGTGTTGCGAGTTGGGCACCCAAGAACTGAGTCATCCAAAATCACTAGTTACTTGTGATT